>NW_026459796.1:0-67477 GCF_021730395.1 Mercenaria mercenaria
CTGAATTATATTTTCTATTTCTGGACTGTTACATGATATGGGTATGTTGTTTTTGAAAAGCCTTTACCGTGGAAAGCAGTAAGGGTCCATTTTATTACCATTCTGTGTATGCTTCAAACATGATCCATTTACCAGAACTAAATGGAATACATGAATTCTCTAAAGCAAATGCCTTGAAGGTCATGCATACTTAAGTCTAGCAAAATTTCTGTACTTTTTTACCCCTTTGAAATACAGTAAGTAAAAACTAATCAATATGAATTGTTACTTATTGTGTAGGACAAGATTAGAGAAAAAACACAAAATACTAGCAGTTACAATAATAATCAATTTTACTTTACAATTTCCAGAAAGAAAACATTTAGTTCTTATACAAAACATAATTTGCTTTAGTGATATTGAGACAAACTTGAATATTAAACTGTGAATATTTTGTTCAACAATATGTAGGTGAGCGAAGTGATTCGGTGCTTTTTATTTACCCAGACATGTCAACGGGAAGTATTTACAGATTAAAACATGGAATCGATACAACCTAATGATGCTCCCCGATGCATGTGCTTGTCCAAATATCGGGAATAACGTGAGAAACCAAAAGAAATGGAGATGATAAAAATAGTGAAATGAATAAATGGAGATAATTCAGAAACTGGGTAAGGTAAAGATATGATTCTTTGACACTGCACTTCGTCTCAATGACCTCTATGATTATGTGAAATTTCAATCAAATGCAATAAATACTTTTCAAGTTTTACTCCGACCAAGCCTTATTCTGTATAATAAAGGGAGATAATTCAAAAACCAGGTAAAATAGAGTTATCATTCTTTGACTATGCACTTTCCGTCAATGGCCTCTATCATTTTGTGAAGTTTCAATGAAATGCCATCAATACGTTTTCAAGTAATGCTCCGCACAAGCTTTATTTTGTATGATAAAGGGAGATAATTAAAAAAAAAAACTAGGTAAGATAGAGTAATGATTTTTTAAAACTGCTCTTTGTCTCAATGGCCTCTACGATTATGTGAAGTTTCAATCAAATGTAATTAATATTTTTCACGTTAAACTCCCGACAGAATCGACGGACGGACTGAAGGATGGACAAAACGGCAAGTATATGCTCGCCCTTCAGGGAGCATAAATATGCGCATAAAAGCGAAGTAAAATTATGACTAACTAATTCTCATATACAAATGCAAATAAATGTTATTACATTTATTTTCAAAATGATGAAACTAACAAACGTAAGGGTAACGGATAAAGGGGAATAACTCTCTGTCACTACACATAATATAAACACGTAACCGATTCTGTAAATGATACCAAAATGTTTTTGATAAGAAATCCTTTATCAAGGCCATAGGTCCCATGTCTTGACGTTAAAATGTCTTAAATAAGAATCCTCCACCAAAAACGTACGTTTCATTATATATTTTTGGACGTTACGTTCAAAATGTCGCAATTGAATTACATATGCGTTTAAAGTATGAATCCAGCTATAATGATAAACACAGTGGATGGCAATGCACTATTTTATCTCGAACCATTTAAAACGAATCGTTTCTAAATTATCCGTAAAATCTAAAATATTAAGACATTTTTTTCGATATTCCGCAGTTGTGCTACATCTGTAAACTCTTTATTTTGGTGACCTATTGCCATGACTACGATGAATAACCCTGCACTATTTCATCGCGATGCATGAAAAGAAAGGCATCAGCGTTATTCAAGATACCCTTTAACGCAAGTAGAGCCAGAATGTCTATATTTGGATCTAGTTCACACTCTTTCTCGTAATTCTTCACTGGGAATATATTGTGCTGTGGTAAGCCTAACATCTCCGAAACCTGAAAGAAATTTCATCCAATTTTGACATTCTACTTGTATATTTGATTAAATATGAGTCAATTTTTTTTCTACAGGAAAACCTGTGGAGAAACAAATACAAGGATTCAATAAGAGTTAAACGCAGCACCTTCTTTTAAATAAGCCCTAACACTAGAACCGTCACAGAAGTGACGAATAATACCCCTAAAATACGGCCTTGTCACTTTTTTTTTTATTCCTTGACAAAACAAGATATTGTTTTTAGAAGTTCTACAATTTGAAAACACATTAACATATTTCAAATTATGCTCGCAGAGAGAAGAGCAGAACAGATAAAAGTAAAGCAAACGAAAAAGTAACTCACCTACAGATTCATTAAATTAACAAAATATACTCTAATAGTTATTTAGAAAATATACTTCTTCGATGAATATTGTATTAAAATGTAAAGACGGTTTGCAGCCTCCGTGATTCATATATTCAATCAATTTAAGCCGCACCATGAGAATCCAACATAATGCATTTGCGACCAGCATGGCTCCATACCAGCCTGCGGTTGCTGTAACTCCAGTAAGGTTTGAAATCGAACAGCATGGATCCTGACCAGATTGGGCGGATACGCAGGCTGGTCTGGATCCATCCTTTTCGCAAACGCACTATGTTGGTTTTCTCATGGTGCGGTTTATTCGTGCTCACCTTTCCAACAGTTTTGTCTATCAGCTTGCTCTTCAAAGCATTTGATGCATCAATTTTTGTCTGTTTACACACCTTGTCAATACAGGTCAATATGACCACCTGGGGAACATCTGTAAGGGTAATTTATTAAACTGCTTTATGGCTATATACTAATAAAAGATATTGATCTTTGTTTCATATAAAATTCAGCTACTTCAGATCAATTTTGATACATTTTCTAGACTTTCACTACGTGGTAAACCTATTTTCCATGAAAAATGCATACATTTGCTTTTGAGGAAACTAAAAGTTGGTGTTGAATAGAAAGCAGTGATACGTAAGTAAACTGAACTCAGTGGTCCTCATATTGCCGCATTTCAGATAGTGGATCGCAGATCAAACACCCTATGTTCGTTTCCAAGTATGGAATTCGAAAACATGCGAAAACATGCATTTAAAGAGTGTAATTCTATGTAAAATACATTCCACGAGTGAAATAATATCCGTTTTGTCCCCGATTTACGCGCAGTTGCGCTAAAAATAGAAAAAATAGGATCTACTTATTAGGGACATTTTCAACAACACCATGAAAGCACATTTTTTTTTATCGAATTGCTGCTATATAACCTTATCGAATATATGGGAAACCCCTGTATTTAGAACATAACAATTAATTCAGTTGCATCTTTTTGTATTCAAAATTATAAAAGTGATATCTTCTTGTGACTCGGCCATTTGTGGGTTTAACATTTAACAATACATTTTTTTAATATATACAATTCACACAATCCTTTCAAATGCAACTGGAATGACACATTCTTATTTACATGTCTTTTTATTCTTTTCCTGAACTGATTAAGTCGGTGTTTCTAATGCATTTCATAAATTCCTAACTAAATAGTAAGCCATTAGAAAATTAAAGTAGGCAATGACTCTGGTTTCTTCTAGATGTATTTTCTAAAACATCACACTCTATAACAGTTTTGTTTGATGCTTACCCATACTATTCATCACAGTCTGCATCTCTTTAATATTCTGTATCGTATCTTTAATTGCGTCTGCCGCATCTACTGTGCTAGCGTCTAATACTATGGCAACACAGTGTATCTGGTCTTCTAATACTGGTCTTTTCTTGAATCCAGGTATATCCGGAGAAACTGAACCACTAGGATCCAACTGAAAATGTTACAATTATACTGCGGTGTCGTATTTACAAGAGCGTAGAAACAACTATGATAGTCAACTAGTCAACAAAGCTGTCGGGGCTTAAACCGTTATTATTCTATTGGTTCGGTACGTTGACATGCGGCAGCTAAGGGGGTAATTCAAATGAGAGTATTATAAATTTTCATAATAGATTTGAATTCATTTGCTATGATATAAACACGGATGAAATATAAATTAATGAAGTGTAGAAACTCACGCCACGAAACGTGTGAATTTTTTTAAGTAAAGCTTCCATCAATTTTCAGCATTTTACCACTTTTTCCATACATATACATGCCATGATAAAGGAGTAAATATATTTATGATACAGATTACAGCTGACAGAGTTATGACAGACCCTACACGGGGTTTCAGCCCGACGGCAAGCTTGATTTTATTGTATGCATGATTCAAAATATCGTATTCATATGAAATATTACCAGAAACTTATCTTGTATGTGGCCCTCCAGTAAGTACTTCATATTTTCTTTTGCCATGAGATGATTTGGTTCAAGCCCCATTGCATCGCACAAACAAAACCCCATCTCCTTATTGCTGCTGCTAGAAATGACCGGATAGCGCCGGAACTAGAAAATTATACCTGACATTATTTAAACAAGTGACATTGTATGTTCTATAAGATACAGTAAGATTAGTCATGTCCCGAAATCACAAACTCTACGAAACGAATATATTATTCAACGAATGCTTATAGTATGCAATTATTTAAATACTTGCCGGTCAACAGTCAAAGGTCTTGTTGTGGGCCTACTATGCAAATGCGTGGCTCTGGGGCTGTGGTTTTAGTGCTCTGTGCTTCCGAAAAATCTACCCTCACCTATTATCTTTTATCTGACGTTTGAAGAACTAAGGGTAAACAATTTTGACTACTGACCTGCAATTCCTTCAATAACTGTTTTTATATGACATAAGAAACTAATCAATTTGATTTATTGTACTTAGCGCAGGGACCGGCCACAGATATAACAGCACACACTGTTGACCAGCAATTTATATAAGGAGTCACTTAACAATATTTATTGATGACACTAACCGTTACTTATCATTAATTGTATTAATTAAAGCAATACATATATTACTAAAATGTTATTTATCAGGCAATACTTAGTATATAAAATGCACTTATTAATCTGCAGAGTCCTACCTTGGTAGTCAAACTGTGCTCCGAGCTTCCACTTCTGGCAATATTGAATATTTTACCTCGGAAGATGGAATTAATGGTGTTAAAAAAGCTCGACTTTCCTACGCCAATCGGACCCATCAGTAATACATTTGCACGAGGAAAGTGTACCTCACCATTAAGCAGATCTTGTAGAGGTTCATAATTCTCAATCTCCAGTTTGAGCGAATCTCTCGTCTATTTCATAAAGAATACAAATAATCATAACAATAGTGAAATACAAATTCTCCAAATAAGTCTATTCATAAAGAAAATAAGATAAACTAAAATGCATTCACAAGATGATATCATCAACCAAAGCTCATATATTCAAACTCTACCAGACGCGTTATTTATGATTTTAACAAACTTGTCATTTACTGTAGGACTCTACCAAATTTTATTTTATGAATCAACATATCAATACAAAGTTATCTGGTTATGTATACCGAAAAGTATAGTTATTAAGTTTGTGTTGAAGGGGGTTACTTCACCTTTTCCTCTCCAATATTCTGGATGAGCTGAAAGTTGAAAAAGATAAACATTATTGTTTTTGTTTGTTTGTTTTGTTTTGTTTTGGGTTAAACACCGTTTTTCAACAGTATTTCAGTTATGAAATGGCAGGCACATAACCTAGCCAGTGTTCCTGTACCAGTACAAACCTGTTCTCCGCAAGTAACCGAAAACTTCACCACATGAATCAGAGGTAGAGGACGAATGATTTCATACAAAATGTCTTTATCAAATCGTCAAACATGGGCTAACCCGAAGAACGAACTCAAGACTCCGCGATCCGTAGACCAACGCTCTCCGGGCGGGGTAGAAAATACATTCTTCTTAGGAATACATCTCTATAAATGAAAATAATATAAGTAATCGTTTACATATGGAAATTGAACAGTTGACAATTATACGAATTATGTCAAAGATGTTTCCCAAAAACTTGGATATGACATTGTTGTTTTATGGTTTACAATAACCAATGGCAAACCTTGTCTTGTATTGTCATAAACTGCATGGACATTGCCAGATCTCACTAAATGATCTGTACAACCAATTGTCTCCTTATATCAAATATTTCAAATATATATTGAGCCACACCATGAGAAAACCAACATAGTGCGTTTGCGCCCAGCATGGATCCAGACAAGACTGCGCATCCGCCCAGTTTGGTCAGAATCCAGGCTGTTCGGTTTCAAAGCTTATTGCAATTAGAGAAACCGTTAGCTAACAGCATTGATCCTGACCTGACTGCGCGGATGCGCAGGCTGGTCTGGATCCATGCTGGTCGCAAATGCACTATGTTGGTTTTCTCATGGTGTGGCTCAATTAATGATTGTGCTGTGACAAATAATGTATTATAACAGCTTCAGTTCCTACGTTTCCAGAGTGAAATATTATAACAATTATAATGGTAATAATAACTCTATTTTGAGAAGGTGATATATTGAGAATACAAAGCATACAAACAAATCATTTGTATTCTTAAATAGTCAGTGGTTATTAAATGCTATGCAATGCCATTACCTGTTTCAGTACCGGTGAGTCAAACACAGGTTGCAAAGCCCGGACTCTCTTCAAAAGACGCAATATGGTCGCTCCTCTAAAGAGAATAAAGTACTCATGGTAACTTCAGATGCAACTACAATACTTTCAACCGATTTACACATAGAAAATCATTATAAACACGATTGTAATGGCAAAGTTATAACATCCAAAGGTAGCATTCTTGTGCACAGATTCGTTTAAATTAATAATTGAAATTAATCCAAGAAGTGTTTCTATAAGCCAGTTTGGGCTTTCATGTTTGAGTGTGATGAGACAGGTAATCGAAATTGGTTTAAACACAAGCCAGCTAATTAATAATGTAAGTCACCCAATGTCTGCCTAGCAGCTAAAGGTAACCTTCCAATAGAATGGTGAATTCAATATTGAAATAGATTAACGTGTATCAAGCACAGTGTTACAGACCAACAAATTTTGACCTGAACTGGTTCATCACGCACTTTCCCCTTATTGTACAATAGTCAAATAAGATATATGTAAACTTGATATTCTCACAAAAAAAAAGTACAACAGATGTTTCATAATAAATAAATTTCATTATTGGATTCATTACCTGAATAGCGACAGAAAACCAATTATTTCAAGAAGACTGCCAAGACGGGACAGTCCAAATGAAGACAATAAAAGTCCCGCCATAAATAGTCCAATAGCTTTGCCTTCCCTTTTTCCAAATAAAAATTTAATAATCTGCTCAAAATTTGTGATAAAATCTTCATTCGGGTTGAAGCGGACCTAAATGGAAAACATATAGCGAATTGTAATATACACAAAACAGCAAAATACACAGTGTTTATGCATAATGGATCCCTCTCAGTTCGCGCATAGACCTTCTATGTGGTAAACAATGTACTCCACAACATCGGCGCTTTGTCCGCGAGCTTCGGAAAAACAAGTTCAGGACGAAAATTTCAATTTTCTGCAGCTCTCTGACAAAGCGGCGACGTTGGAGTTCATTGTTTACCACACAGATGCTGTGTGCGGACAGAGAGGGGTCTATTTTCTCATTACCATAGAGAGGGATCCAATATGCATACACAGAATTTAATATGTAAGTAAATTTACGCTTGAATTGAATGAACTAGTTTGTTAGCGAGTCTTTAGGAAAACGTTTGTACGAAATGTTTACTAACTTTTTTTGTATAAAATGCAAAATTAAACAATCTTGTAAATGCCACAAGTGACAAATAGTTGACACGAACGGATCACTTGCACGTGATTCACGTAAACTTGCTTGTGTAGAATAGATATATGTATAAACTCACGTTTGGTTTCCTTGGATGCCATTTGACTGATTTATCCCTCCAGGGTGTATAATACAAAGCGTCACTACCGGTAGTTGTTGAAGCTGCAATGTCCAAAAGTATTTCTTTGCAAGCTCAAAAATATCAGCGAAAATACAGCGGGTATAGTAAGCGGGTAAAGTATGACAGCTTATTTCTGCCATCAATGACGCTGTCTCGTGTTGGCACCCTTCATTTGATGTCACTCCATTCTGCGATTCCGTAACACATAGTAAATACAACCGGAAATATATGAGATATTGAAATAGATATTTAAAGGTATGACTTCAGGCTGTTAATTTCTCTTAACTGTTAATAAATCACTTTTACAGAAAGACATCCCTCCCAGTATGTATATTATCCACCACTAAATTACAGTTTCTTATATTTCAAGTTAAATATGCATTTTAACGAACCTGTCAGAATTTTATTCAGAAAAATTAATATAAATATCGTACCTGAACTTTCCATTTCGAGTCTTTACACAGCTGTACATTCGATTTCGTTTTAAAATTCTACTTTCGTTTTCTCAATGAGGAAGTAATTTAGGCCGGATTTTTTTGTGTCGTCCTTAAGTAAATCGAAAGTAGATTCAGAGTATGATAAATTTTCAAAAAAGTTTTGTATCATACGAACATCAGTATAATTCTTTTAATCGAAATTTATTCCAAGTTCTAAAGAGTCAAATAAAAAGCAAACCAAACAAATTAAAAAATATATAATCAGCTTCTAGCCTAGCTATATCTTATAACAGGAGTCATTGTCACACATAGAAAAATACCTTCATAACTTAAAGCTGCCTATAGCGCTTTTAAGACAAACAATGAAATTAATTATAAGTCTGAATCTGTCGTCACTGTTAATAGTTATGACATTTCTTTCGTTTCACGGTGCATTCCCAAACACTGATCATAAAATACTTGAATGCTTTTTCTACTTTCGGTTTTTATGTTTTGATAAACTGGAAAACCATAGCGTGTTATAAAATGGTGATTCTTACAGATTTGTTGAATCTTTGGTCACAGAATGGCTTCAGCAGGTATGATGATAGAATTATTACTTTTCACATGTATAATTAAAGGTAGTTTAACTACTTTTTTGTCTTCTGTAAACAGATTTAAGCTAATGTGTACTTTTCATTTTGATTTATCAAGTTAAATGAGTCGGTAAGGATTGATTAAGCAAAACCTTATCTGTAACTAAACATGCATCAGTTTGTCATTTTCGGTAGCCAAATGTATTTTGTCGAAGATAGAATGTTTTTTTTTCGTTTAACACTGATTCCTAACAGCCTTTAGAAACAATAAAATATTGTTTCATGTCAACCATTTATTTACTGGAAAACAATGTTGAAATTAAGAAAAGTATTTATACACCACATTATTAATGCACACTGCACATCTTCAGTTCTTGCCAAATGCATCTCTCTATCTGCCGCTTATCATTATGTTATTACAGAACGATTATAAAAACTGTTTCGAATTAAGTAAACGTCATTCTATAAGTGATATTGATGTGCTAATCTCGTTATACCTTCAGCTACACAAAGTGCCACAAGCACAGCACAAACATCTGTCTCAGCACAAACAACTGTCACACCAGCAACTCCGTCTGTTGCTTCAACACAACCAAATGTGCAGGCTTCACCACCAACAGCAGCCTCAACACAGCCAGTTGTTAATACCGCGGTAGCTACTGCGGTTTCAACACAACCAATTGTTACACCTACACAATCTACTGCTGCTTCAACACAACCAGGAGTGCCAACCTCATCATCACCTACAGTTTCAACACAACCTATTGTAAATACTGTAGCGGTTACGACGGTTTCATCACAACTAAGTGGCACACCCGCAATACCCACGACTGTCGTGACACAAAGCGCGAACCCCCCAGCAACAACAGTTCCGGCTCAGACAAGTGTCAAGCCATCCGCACCAGTCGTTACTCCTGTATCACCTTTAACCTTTGCAACTGGTAATACACTGTGTATGGTAAATGTACATTTTTTATGGTAATGATGTACATTGACAAGTTTGCTTTTGCTTTTCCTTTTTCGTACTAAGTATTTGAAACCTTTTTTTTTAAATATTTATCTTTATTATTATCATTGAAAGAATAGAAGACATGCATTTCTAAACAAATGAGTAATAAAATATTTATTACTAGTATCATCATCATCATCATCATCATCATTATCATAATCATTATTATTATTATTTCTATCACCATCAGTATTATTGTTATTATATTAATATTGTTGTTGTTTTTGTTGTTGTTGATATCATCATCATTATCATCATCATTACTTTTATTATCAGCATTGTTATTATTTTCATTATTATTATTGTTATAAATTAAGGTCAGACATGACACATTAACACATACCAACACTTTTTTACTTTTTATAATAAACGGAGAAAATTAATAAATATTGTAAAATGTATCTTTTTGGCGCCTCGTTCGTTTTAAATACATGTATCGGTTATCTTAATGGAAAACCACAAAAAAGAACTTTTAACCGGGTCTATTTATAATTCTGGGAAAACCAAATTTGAAAAAGAAAGTTTAAAATATTGTGTGAATAATAATGATAGGTATGTAAACTTTGTAGACTGAATTATGATACAAAGTGTTATAGAGTTTTTGAAGAATTGTTTATGTTTGTTTTGCTATGTAATTGGTGAAAGTTCTCATCATATTGTAGAGTCGACTTTAAAACGAAAGTTTGTTGCAAATGCGTATGTCACTTTAATATATTTTTATACCTTGGACCTAGCTTTATATATCGTTACTGATAAATAATTTAATAATCACTGAAAAATCTTAATTATTTGATGTTCAAACCAATTGATAAGTTAGGACTTGTTTGGTATCTTGTCTATTCAATATGAACTGGTTTATTTAGTAAGTACCGTACTGTTACTGCTTTAAAGAACCAAAAAGGTGACTATGCTTTCAATACGAATTAATTATTTAACAAGTTTATTAAATATTTCAATACTGGGAAGAAACTGTACAATAAAATCATTATGTTGGTGTTTTATATAAATACGTGAGGCGATGCATATAGTGTGTGCAGCACAAAAAAATAAACTACGAGTATTATAAAATGTAAGTGAATTACGTCCTATGTACTGATGCTGTAATGATCCCGGGTTAAAAGTACAGCTTTTTTACTGACTTGAAATAAAAAGTATGTATTAATGATTATATTATTAGTTTTTATACGTATGACTGATTACTGACTGTTTTATATTTTGATATTTTCAAGGAGGAATGAGCCTTAAGGACATAGACACACTGTATGAAACCCCTTGGAGGAAAACAGTCAACTGGAATGACATCTATGAGGTAATTATCAAATAAGTCATTATCAGTTGTGACTGAAGCATCAGCTGAAATACTGTTTCTAACAGGAAAAAAATGAAAGTCGAAGAATACACTGTTTTGATTTTACGAGACTGTAATCTATTTAAACTGAGCAAACATTTATAAGTGACTATGATATATAAGTCGTCCTTTTTTATATTTTAGACATTGGCCGAGTTAAAAGATGAAGTTGAAAAGTATGAGCCTTTGGGAGATTTGTTAACAGATGAGGTACAATTCCCCAAGGTCAATATCCTGCTTTTTGGCGGCGTAGGGGCTGGAAAATCTAGCGTTTTCAACACATTCAATTCTATATTCCGGGGAAAGATTTTCAACGTAGCAAGAAGTGGTTCAACAGAACACAGTCTTACAACTAAGGTATTTATATTTAATGGAATGCTTAAAACACCCAATCTGGTCGCTCCCTGGTACTCATTTTTATGCTCCTATTCCGATGAAAATGGATAAGATTTGTGTTTCGAATATATTTTACCGCGATATTCTCTTGAATATTTTCTAGAAGCTGTGATCAATATATAGTCTTGTTACTCGCGACTTAAAGGGAGGTATCAATATGTTTTATTTAGACTTTATTTATTTCAGACTTAGCTTGATGAAAGGACAATTCGCCTTGTGTCATTAAATTATTATGTCTCCCACCACACAGTGGTGTGGGAGATATATTAATTTACTCCAGTCTGTGTGTGTGTGTGTGTGTGTGTATGTGTGTGTGTGTGTGTGTGTGCGCGCGCGCGTGTGTGTGTCACAAAGCTTGTCCGCACTCTTAAGTCGAACATTTCTCATCCGATCTTCACCAAACTTAAAACTTAAACAAAATGTGTTTGACCATAAGACCTCGGCCAAGTTCGATAACTAGCCAAATCCGCCCAGGCACTTTTGAATTATAGCCCTTGAATTACTGATTGGATCCATTCGTCTAGACCATCCAGAGAAACTAGTTATTTTTCATTGGGCAGTTGTGGGAGACACGCGCTTTTCTCAAAAGCATCTCTAGTTTATTATTGTTTTTGCTCTGATTACAGTTCACTAGATATCCTGTCATGTCAACAAGTAGGAAATCACCAATGCCGCTGAAATTCCGCGTGTGTGACATCCGGGGTCTTGAGCAAGACCATCTTATGACGAAAGAAAATATGCGCTACATTCTTGAAGGAAATATTGCGGACAAGTTTCCTGTAAGTATATTTAATGTTTTCGAAAGTTGCTTTTTAGGGGTGGCTGGTGTAACGTCACACCGACTACAGTATAGAGCTAGGTCATATCGCGACTTTTCAGCTTTCTCTTTAACTACGTTAAAATTTAGCCTGTTTGCATCATTTATCAGAAATCAAATGGCTTTATAATTAAAAACTCGATTTCATAAGAATTGCGACAAGCGTTTTGTTGTCTATAGGCATGTATGAACGGAACTTATGCACGAGTATTTATCAAATTATAGTTTGATCCAAGTGGAAACCTGTCAGCTGACATGCCCGGGTTTAACAAGTATCCAGCCCTTGACGAGAAAATTCACTGCGTGGCTCTGGTGCAAGATGCAACAATCGTTGATGCCATGCAAGATCTGAGTCCAGAAGTAACCGGTAATATAAAGGAGATGCAAACTGTTATGAATGGCTTAGGTAAATAGAAGGAACTTATATATAAATAGAACTTATTTCTAAATGTACTAAGTGGAACAAGCATTTTAGTAGACGAATAACAGATATTTTACCTAACTGATTCAGAATCAAAAAGTAACTAACAAAACTTTTGATTCCTCGTACATTGTGTGCGTGTGTGTGTGTGTGTGTGTGTGTGTGCGTGCGTGCGTGCGTGTGTGTGTGTGTGTGTGTGTGTGTTCGGGTTTAACGTCTTTTCAACAATTTTTCAGTCCTATAAACGACGTTGTCTACTTGTAGCAGTGAGCACAATGCCCAGCTTATAGTGCTGCCTCACTAGAATATCACGCCGCAGACGCGTGGCAAGATACCCCACCCAGTCATATAATACTAACACCGGGCTGACCAGTCCTAGCGGTATCTTCTTAATGCTGAATGCCTCACTAGAATATCACGCCGTAGACGCGTGGCAAGATACCCCACCCAGTCACATTATACTGACACCGGGCTGACCAGTCCTACCGCTATCTTCTTAATGCTGAGCGCCAAGCGAGTAAGTTACTAGTACCATTTTTTACGTCTTTGGTTTGACGCGGCCGGGGATCGAACCCAAGACCTCCCGCACTCGAAGCGGACGCTCTACCACTAGGCTACCGAGGACGTACATTGTTTTTATACATTGTTTTTATATCCGTTATAGATAGTAATGATACTCGACAATTTCCGTGCTATTACGGATATACACGTTAGCTAATTCGGCATTTTTCGGACGGAAATGTAAGGCTTTCCGGGAAAATTGGAGAATGCAAAAATATACGGATATGACGTAATTTCCTGATATTTATAACCGTTCTACTACTACCTTAATTAAGTAAATTATTGCCGACATTGTTTTTCAGAAATACCCCAGGTTGTGATATTGACCAAGATTGACAGTATATGCGAGAAGACAAAGAATAATATTGCAGATGCATTTTATAGTCCGAAAGTTGAAAATTGCGTCGCAAAGGTAACTAATGAAATTCGCTTTATTTTATGATTTATCAGGCAAAATACTGAACGGAACTTCTAACGCCCCACCCAGTGTTACTGTTGGAATAACAGATGCAGTCAAACATGTATTAAGCAGTCACCAAAGCACCAAAGTGAGTGACACAATATGGCTAGGTGGCTACTAATAAGGCAAGTTGGAGTTTGAACAAAAGATTGTTTAGTTTACAGGCTATTTTAGGCAAGTGGCAGGCTGATACAGATGGACGCTAAGGTTGGCTCAAATGTAATTTTTTTTTTAGAATTTCAGCACGGTTAAAACACTTTTGTGTTAACATCATATTGAAAATCTAACAAAAACGAAATAATTATGCTATGATATTATTTGATTTGATTTTTTAAGACCCCAACTGAATTTCAGAAAGCCACAGAAGGACACATTAGTTCAGTACGAAATGTTATCCAAGTTTTTCAATCATAAAACGCGCGAAGCGTCTCTGGGACAAGAAACATTCTTAAAAATATGACTGATGCACGACTGAAGATACATTACCAATTTTTCAGTTGCATAATACCCATTTGTCGAATTACGTATGCGCGATTGAATTTTGAATAGTCAGGTATATTTTTACTGGCTACCGGTTATCTCAAAGTATACTTTAAGGTAGGGTATAACATGTAGAATGGCATTTTCTTTCTGGTCTGGCGTCATTGAATTTAATAAAGCTAAAATCAACTATATAAGTATCTGTTTTATAGGTATCAATTGCGAGAGGATTTTGTGTTTTACAAAAAGTCTCATCAAGGAAAATAAACAAGTGTAAATTAGAAACGGGTTAATCTAAATGGGATACCGCTTGATTATTCAACAACATTATTTCTCTAAAATGTGATTGCCTTTTTGTCCTGTTGGAGATAACACTTGAGTGCATGTATATTTTCAATTTATTATGGGAGCATATAGTTGCCACCTTGTCCTTCCGTCCGTCCGCCCGTCTCTCCGTCTATCACATATGCTGTCCGGGCATAACTGGAAAAGTATTGAAGATACCAAGTTATAACTGAGCTCATTGAGAAGTGCGGTGACAAGAACAATAATTCTAGATAGACCGGATTTTAGCTCACCTGAGCACAAACTGTCAGAGGGCGTGGTCGCTTTTCATCAACAATTTTTTAAACAGTATCTCCTCCAAAACCATAGAATGGATTTTGGTGAAACTTTACACAAATGATCTCTGAATAGCCCTCTTTCAAAATTGTACAAATGGTTCTGGTTCATTGAACATAACGGTCTTTTGGTTAAATATAGTGTTTTAGCTATTAGACTTTAAAGATCTTTTTTTCTAGAGCTTTGATATTTCGGCATGTATGTAAGGATTTGACTCTACCTTACTTGGTCTGAATTATTACCGTAAGGCCATACAAAATTGATCAATAGTTCTTCGGAAATTTTTCAAAAAAAAAATGGGAGCGAGCGAGCGACTTTTTTCTCTCAATTTTGATTCTTTCAGAGGCAGTAGATTTTACATGGAGCAAGCGGGTATTTTTTTCCCAGCTTGGACCCTAGAGGAGACGGTTATGATTATACATAAAGTTAACATTTCTTTTAGAATAACATAGAAATCAAACATTTACAGTGTGACTAACACAGTAGATAGCTTTTCTATATGTTTAAAGACAACATGAATGATTTTGCAAATAAATTCTTGCCAAAACTCACTGAATCACTTTGTTTTTATTTTGTATTTATAATTACTAAGGGATGGGTGTCTTATTTTTTATTTTGATTGTTCTACATTAATCTAAAGACGTGTCCATTTAACGGCAGAGGATGAGGAATATTTAAGACAAAACGGGCACCCGAGTGGAATAACATATCTTCAGTCTGAAAGCCAGTTAGATGGCTTCGACACATGAGCAACTTTGTGTCCCTAGTGAAACTCCAAACGGTAGAGGTGAGGGGAAAGTAATAAATCACTTGACCAATGAGACAAAACGAACCACACCTCTTGACCCTATTTTCCCGTAACACAACCTCCATGACTGAAAAGCCCCGTTTGCTACAGTTATTTCGGGGAGCATCCATAATTGTTACTAATCGCCTTGTCGTTCTTGCAGGTATCTGAAGTTCTTGGTTTGCCTAAAAATTGCATATTCCCAATGAAGAACTACGAAAATGAGTACCAACTTGACGCGAACATTGATGTGATGGCTCTTCTCACACTCAAAGGCATCCTTAACAACTGTGACGCCCACCTCTTCGTCCATTATGAGGAGGTCAAAGAGAAGTATGCAATTGCAAATAGACGGAACCCATGAGATAAACGTTCACATTGTTTGGACTCACTTTAGATGATGCTACGTATAGTCGTATACGTTATTCAACTGATACGTTGTTAGTTTATAAATATACATACTTAAAGACATTCGAACTAAATAACTTTGTTGACAGTGTAATAGCTTTATCATTAAAGAATATGATACATCTGCATGCGGAAATACGAGAAAACAAAGATCGTAGAACGGTTTTTTGACGAATTGGTACTTATAGACAATGATACGAAACAGCTGTTTGGAATATTTTATTTTTTTTCATTCCTATGGATAAACAGCACATGCTTTCAAAGAGTATTTACTATTTATTCATTTTTGAAATGATTTCTGAAATTGGAATTATGCGCAATTTTTCAAGAAAAAGTACAGCTGAAATAACAGGGTTGAGGAAGTTATAGATTTAAACCCAATGTGAGCCCCCTCTGGATCCACTACTTCATTTCTGACATCATATTAGGATGTAATATTCAAAGATTACTGTGAAATTTTGATATTTCTTGAGTTATAAAAAATATTTGCAAAAAATCTTAAAAAATGACAATGTTAAGAATGCTATAGGAAAAGCCATTTTCCTAGTACGTAGCCGCTAAAAGCCATTAGTCCATAGCAGTGTATGCATGGATGTGTATATGATTAACATATACACACAAATACATAGAAAAGTCGAGGTACGAGGAAAAAAGAGAGGTATCTCCGGCAAAAAACATGATAATCAAAGCCTTTGTCTCTGGATGTTTGCTGTATTATGACATAGAACAGCCAGAGTGCTTTTTATCTGAATGATTTATCATACATGTATGGTGCATTTGTGAGTCATGTGATTATATATATTATTTTGTTTCTGATATTTTATTTCGTTTTATTAAAAAAAGAATTTCGGTTTGCCAAGTGCACCAAATGTTTTTATCCTATATTTGACAAATAGATAGTAAAAATATTCATTTTGTTTTCTTCAGTGTGGTTTCAATTCAAATATGCCCTGTTAAAAAGTATGGCATAGTCATACAATTCAACTTGAAGGCTAGTCCTAGGAACCAATGTTTCGAACTCTTAAATAAGTTTGGGCTTAGTGTTTCTATATATGTTGCATTTCATGTCATGAGCAAAACTCGGTAATTCGGCTTTAGTTACTGTTTCAAAATTTTCTCAATATTTGAGAAGGAATGTTTCTTTTTAGAAAAAAAAACGTGCATGTTTTATAAATATGCTAACAAAAATAGAAATAACATTTAATTATAATTAGCCGTAAGTATGCGTTTGAACGATTTTAGCACACCTGAGCACAAAGTGCTCAAGGTGAGCTTTAGTGATTGCCCTGTGTCCGTCGTCCGGCGTCGTCGTCGTCGGCGTCAACAATTTGACTGTTAACACTCTAGAGGTCACAATTTAAGCCCAATCTTAATGAAATTTGGTCAGAATGTTACCCTCAATAAAATCTTGGACGAGTTTGATATTGGGTCATCTGGAATCAAAAACTAGGTCACCAGGTCAAATCAAAGGAAAAGCTTGTTAACACGCTAGAGGTCACAATTTTGGCCCAATCTTAATGAAACTTGGTCAAAATGTTACCCTCAATAAAATCATGGACGAGTTTGATATTGGATCATCTGGAGTCAAAAACTAGGTCACCAGGTCAAATCAAAGGAAAAGCTTGTTAACACTCTAGAGGTCACATATTTGGCCCAATCATAATGAATCTAGGTCAGAATGTTACCCTCAATAAAATCTTGGATGAGTTTGATATTGGGTTATCTGGGGTCAAAAACTAGGTCACCAGGTCACATCAAAGGAAAGGCTTGTTAACACTCTAGAGGTCGCAATTTGGGCCCAATCTTTATAAAACTTGGTCAGAATGTTACCGTCAATAAAGTTTTGGACGAGTTTGATATTGGGTCATCCGGGGTCAAAAACTAGGTCACCAGGTCAAATCAAAAGAAAAACTTGTTAACACTGTAGAGGCCACATTTATGATTGTATCTTCATGAAACTAGGTCAGAATGTAAATCTTGATTATCTTTTCAAATCTGGGTTAGATGGGGTCAAACACTAGGTCACTAGGTCATTTCAAAGGAAAAGCTTGTTAACACTCTAGAGGTCAAATTTGTGACTGTACCTTCATGAAACTTAGTCAGAATGTTAATCTTGATGATCTTTAGGTCATGTTTGAATCTTGGTTATGTGGGGTTAAAAATTAGGTCACAAGGTCAAATCAAAGGAAAAGCTAGTTAACACTGTAGAGGCCACATTTATGACCGTATCTTAATGAAACTTGGTCAGAACATTAAGCTTGATTATCTATATGTCAAGTTCAAATCTGGGTCAGGTGGGGTCAAAAACTAGGCCACTAGGTCATTCAAAGGAAAAGCTTGTTAACACTCTAGAGGTCACATTTATGACTGTATCTTCATGAAACTTAGACAGAATGTAAATCTTGGTGATCTTTAGGTCAAGTTCGAATCTTGTGGGATAAAAAACTAGGTCACAGAGTCAAATCAAAGGAATAGCTATTTAACACTTTAGAGGCCACATTTATGACCATATCTTAATGAAACTTGGCCAGAATGTTAATCTTGATGATCTTTAGGTCAATAGGTCAGGTGAGCGATACAGGGCCTTCATGGCCCTCTTGTTTGTCAATTAATCTATATATTTAGGCTGCTTTAAATTTCTTCAACAGAATCTCTGAGTGTATTAACTGATATCGTACCAGGACAATTGTTAACGCACATGAACCTCATTCTGTTTGAAATACCGTTGCTACAGCGTGAGTGATTTGTTTGCATTTTATTATCCGTCAACAGAATCAAACAAGCCTGATTGCTTCCTTTGCCTCCAGCGGATTTTCTATTTACGAGAAAATGAGAAAAATAAGCCAGCCTTATTAACATTATCATGCTTTTGCAAAATAAACGCTTGCCTTTCCAAACCGTCTGTGTAGGTAAGCAATAACTGGGCATAACTCATAGACAAGTGTTGGGAGAAATATATACATTGATAATATCAAACAGTACTATGTTTGTAGTACTAGTTGATTGTTGTGGACAAAGAAATGGAAATCGTTAAAATCACCTAAAAAGGACCTTTATTATCTGACCCTGCTTCTGACCAAGTATGGTAAAAATCCTTCAATAGGTTTATTAAAATAATAGATATTGTAAGTTTTTTTAACCTGAGCACTTTTGTGCTCAATGTGAGCTTTTGTGATCACCCTGTGTCCGTCCTCCGTCGTCAGTCGTCCGTCCGTCGTCAACAATGTGACTGTTAACACACTAGAGGTCACAATTTTGGCCTTATCTTAATGAAACTTGGTCAGAATGTTACCCTCAATAAAATCTTGGACGAGTTTGATATTGGGTAATCTGTGTTCAAAAACTAGGTCACCAGGTCAAATCAAAGGAAAAGCTTGTTAACACTCTAGAGGTCACAATTTTGGCCCAATCTTAATGAAACTTGGTCAGAATGTTACCCTCAATAAAATCTTGGACGAGTTTGATATTGGATCATCTGGGGTCATAAACTAGGTCACCAGGTCAAATCAAAGGAAAAGCTTGTTAACACTGTAGAGGCCACATTTATGACTATCTTCATGAAACTAGGTCAGAATGTTAATCTTGATGATCTCAGGGTCCAGTTTGATTCTGGGTCATGTAAGGTCAAAAATTTAGGTCACCAGCTGAAATCAAAGGAAAAGTAGTTAACACTCTAGAGGCCACATTTATGACTGTATCTTCATGAAACTTAGTCAGAATGTTAATCTTGATGATCCTTAGGTCAAGTTCGAATCTGGATCATGTGGTGTCAAAAACTAGGTCACCGGGTCAAATCAAAGGAAAAGCTAGTTAACACTGTAGAGGCCACATTTATGACCATATCTTAATGAAACTTGGTCAGAATGTTAATCTTGATGATCTTTAGGTCAAAAGGCCAGGTGAGCGATACAGGGCCTTCATGACCCTCTTGTTTTCTATAATGAAGGTCCAAAGATGTGTTACTAATTGAACAAATCTCAAGATAAGAATCTTGTTCTTAAAGTTTTAGTACGGATGTCCCCTTCAAGCAGAACAATTTGAAGACATTTAGAGAGGATTTTACATTGATGCTACAGTCAAAGTTGATGAAGATCCATTTAAGCGGCTCATAAGAGGCTTTCAATATTTACCTCTGGAGGCTCCTAAAAGTTGTAAGGTGTCAGCATTTGAAAAAGTTTTGGAGAGGACCCACAATGTTGCTACGAGCCAAGTCTGATTAAGATGTAGTAAGCGGTACATTAGAAGATGTTTTTTTTTTTTTAACTGCAGTGGCGCCTAAAAGGGCTATGTGCTCCACGTGAACAACTTTGAGAGTGGGTGTTACATTGCCGAAATACTGATGCTACATACCAAGTTAGAGTCGGATTCATCGGGTGATTCATGAGAAAAAGTCATTATGATATACTTCTGTTTAAGCTCGAGTGGCCCGTACGTGTGATAAAGTGTCCCAATCGGAACGCAGTGGGCATAAGACATTTTGATGATGCTGCGCACCAAGTTATCACATCAGTGATGGCGCTATACAGTAGTGGTGACCCTGTGACTATGATATGCGTTTACAGTTCAATGGCGGCTACCATTGTACACATCTACCTTGTTTAAGAGCTGAACAAATTGAACAGTTTAATTTTGCATACAACCAAAACCTCCAATCAATAAAACAAAACGCACAGTTAGTAGCTAAGCATTTCCGAAATAGAAGTGTCCACCATATAAAATTCCCTATGGACATTTTTTCCCGAGAAATGTATCGTTAAACATACCTAAACAGCTGAACTCAATCTGTATTGAAACATTTAATTACATCTGGAAAAAAATATAAATAGCATCGGCATATGGAATTTTCCTGGGAGCGACCCTTAAATGACAAAAACGCAATTTTTTACATTTTCTTTTTCAAATATCCCGAGAACATCTATTAATACTTCTGAAATGGTTTTCTCTTCGATTCTATTCTTTAAAAATAGTAGAATCAATCGACTTATCTGCATAATTAATGAAAGAGTCTTCACATGCATCAAATTAATACAATAACTTGTCGCATTGCTCCATTTCGCTAATATTTTCCAGTACTTCTCAATATTCAATGTCATGCTTGGAATCGTCTTTAAATCATTCCTTGATTTGAAAGTGACTGATTTGTCAAAAGTTTTTTTTTTTGTTTTGTTTTTTTGCGATGTGACCAGTTTTATGACCTATTTTTAATCGGTGAACAAATTAAGACCTTTTTGTAGTGACTATTTTGGAGCAGTATGTGTTCTTGTTGTAGAGCTTGCCTTCATTGGGATGATTGTGTTAGTTTGAATTATTGATTAGGCAAGATATTTTTCTTTTTTTTAATTGTTAGGAGGAGTCTATTTTTCGCTTGAGACTTTCCATTTGCAATGGTGACTGCATGATACTTGAAAATTTAAAAGCTTTATAATGCGATTAAGAAAATAAGTCGTTTAATCGTAATTCCCACATATGCTTCTTTTAATTCTAAAACAGCTTAAAGACATTAAATACAAAAAGGTAAATGACAATCCCTTTAATCATAGCTGACTTTTCACGAATAAAACTACGTATTTGTAGTCAGACGTTCTAACTCTTACCGTCCGCCACAGCGCCACCACCCCAAAATTACAACCAACCTATAGTAAAAATGTTCTTAAGCGGCACTAAATAAGATACATCAACGAAAATGTAACGTAAAATATAAATTGCACTCACCTGTTTACATTCTGAAATCGGTTATAGCTACACCACAGAAATATCGAAAGCTCTTTTCCTTATCAGCACTTTGTATGGTGGTGGCGCTAGGGTTTAGTAACCGTTTTGTAATGATGCTACAAATACTGTTTCATGAAGATTCATCAAATGTTTCCTAAAAGGCATTTCTATTTTCAGCTCCACACGGCTATAAAAAAACAAGAGGGTCATGATGACCCTGGATCGCTCACCTGAGTAATATGAGCTACATGTTTCAAAGATCAAACTGATGATAAAATATTAAGAAAGTCAGTAGGTCACATTCATGGTCAATGATATTCAGTTTTACGTTTGTGTGCAAAACTGCATGTTATCAAAATTTCAAGGCTGTATCTTAAAAAACAAGAAAGTAGGTCAGTATGTCAAGGTCACAGTCAAGTGACATCATATTACTTGGGGTCATCAGGTAATTATTATTACACAGTCTTGGAAATAGGATCAAATGACTTTAAGTATTTTTCCTATATAATTCACAGAGTAACTAAGTGACCCCAGAGCGGGGCCTCTTTTAACCCCAGGGTCATAATTTGAACAATTTTGGTAGAGGACTACTAGACAATGCATCATACCAAATATTAAAAGCATAGGTCGTATTGTTTCAGACAAGAAGATTTTAAAAGTTATTTTTCCTATACAAGTCTATATAAAACTTGGGACCCCCAGGGCAGGGCCTCTTTTCACCCCAGGGGTACAATTTGAACAATTTTGGTTGAAGACTATAAGACAATGCTACAAACCAAATATCAAAGGTCTAAGTGTTGTGGTTTCAGACAAGAAGATTTTTTCATATAATAAGTCTATATAAAACTTGGGACCCCCGGGGCGGGGCCATATTTGGCCCTAGAGGGATAATTTGAACAGTCTTGATAGAGGACCACTAGATGATGCTACATACCAAATATTTAAACCTAGGTTTTGTAGAAGAAGATTTTCAAAGTTTTCCCTATGATAAGTCTATATAAACCATGTGACCCCCGGGGTGGGGCCATATTTGATCTTAGGGGGATAATTTGAACAATTTTGGTAGAGGACCACTAGATGATGCTGCATACCAAATATCAAAGCGCTAGGCCATGTGGTTTTGTACAAGAATATTTTTAAAGTTTTCCCTATATAAGTCTATATAAACCATGTGACCCCCGGGGCGGCGCCATATTTGACCCTAGGGGAATAATTTGAACAACTTTGGTAGAGAACTATCATATATATATTCCGCAAAGTCTTGCAATAATAATTAAGGATAAAAAAGGATGTAGATCAATTTACAAAATAATGCAGAATGTAGGGCATTATCCAAATTCTTTACAAAAATGGCAGGATGAACTAAGAAATACCACAGAAGCAGAGTTTTTTCAAAATAATTCGATATATGATATGGCTTATAAATTCACAAAAGATCCAAAAATAATATGGTTCCAATTCAGGATTAACCATAGAATCCTTGCCACAAATTATTTGCTGAAAAAAATGAAGATTATTAATGAAGACTCTTGCTCTTTTTGTCAGAATGAGCCAGAAACTTTGATTCATTTGTTTTATGACTGTGAAGTAATTAAACAATTTTGGCTACAGCTTCAGTCCTACATAAAAAATAAATGTAATCTGAATTTTGAAGATTGGACTATTTCAGATATTTTATTTGGTAATACAAAGATGGAAAATGTATTAAACAAACTTATATTATATGCGAAACATTATATATATTATAGTAGGTTGAAAAGATTAAGGCCTAGTCTAGAAAATTTTAAGACTCAAATTGTTGCCACATATAACATTGAAAAATATGTTGCTAAACAAACTCTCAAATATGAAAAATTTGAAAAGTCATGGGAAAAGTTTAGAAACTTAGTTCTATAGAAATATCTCAATAGGTGAATAGCATACATACTATATGAAAAGTCTGTTATAATTTTATTTAAAGTTATATACCTATATACACCTACATGTGTATCTAAATAAATACATTTTTAATAACACTATGAGAAAGAATTAGCAAAAAGTGAAGTTATTAACGCCTACATTATCATTACAATGAGGGCCTCCACCAGCATCTTCTCCCCTCCCCCAACTTTTTTTTCTTCTCTTGAATATCTTACAGTAAGAAAGAAACCTCAGTAGTTTGCACCGAAGACCTTTTAAAAGTTTTTTTTTGTTTTTTGTTTTTTTTTGTAGACTGATAGATACAAAAGCATACTGTCTTAGCTGTATCACTGGTTTTTGAAATTTGATACTGTATCTCTGTTGTTTTTTTTTCTTTTCAAATTTAACACAAACTGAAGAAACACATTTGTATACATATATGTCTTTTTTAAAGCATGCTCATTATGTTAGAAATGGAACTTATGTAAATTATAATAATTACAAACCCTCCAAATATTCAGGTACACCTTCATTAGGTAAGGATCCTATTGGCTGTAATGTAGTTTTACACAGTACATGTAGTAAAAGAAAACCAAAACAGACACTACATCCATATCAAATTTGTTTCTGTACAAAAACTTGTTACAATGTACCTTTTTTTTTTTAGTATAAATTAGGCTAATCTGTGTTTTGAAACTAAGTTGTATATAATATAGAGTTTGTATCTTTGGTACATAGTGTTATTTAGCCACAAAATCTACCACTCCATTTTGAACACTGAAACAAAATGTTAGATATTGTTACAATGTAAAAAACAAAACTTCTTGGATCACTATAGCATAGCTACAACTGTGATTTAAACAAACGAAATTTCTGTAACGTGTCTGAAACATATTATAAAAGTTTTTGCTATATATAAATGCATGCAACCAGTGTTCATATCAAACATTTTGAAACGAAGAGTTAAAACGCTATACATTATAGGGCAGTTTGCTTGGCTAGAATAGCACGAGCACATCGAAAATAGAAAAAAAAAATACGAAAACCCCATTTTTAAACGAAGTTTAACTACCAGTATATCTTTATTATTACTTAAAAAATTATATGAGTAGTTGCGATACATGATTCTGTAAGGGGAAGTGGTGGATGGCTCTCCGACCCCACTCTCCACAATGACGGGGATAATAAATGAGTAACCTTTGGTTGCTGAAATTAAAAGAAAAAAAACTTTGGTAGAGGACCACTAGATGATGCTACACACCAAATATTAAAGCCCTAGGCCCTGTGGTTTTGGACAAGAAGATTTCTAAAGTTTTTCCTTTCGGTTGCCATGGCAACCAGAGTTCTGCGTGGAATTCAATTCTTTGAAAAATTTTGAAAGCGGGCCACCCAAGGACCATTCCTGTGAAGTTTGGTGTAATTCTGCCCAGTGGTTTTCAAGAAGACTTTTTTTTAGAAAATGTTGACGGACACGCGACGCACGCCGCACGACAGACGACGGACATTGCGCGGTCACAATAGCTCACCATGAGCCTTTGGCTCAGGTGAGAATGAAGACCTATCAAGCGAGTCACGAAAAGACGACTGGCTCAGTTTGATCTGAAGATTATGCTACAGACCTATGTTGTTGAATAATCACCCAGCGGTTCGTGAGTAGAAGTCGTTTGATTGTTTTCTATCTTTAGATATGTCGTCTTAAAGTAGGGCATCCCTGAACAAAATGTAAGCAATTGGAGAAGCTTATCCCTTTTAGCTGCCGCTAGAGCTAAATATAGATATACCTTAAATGACGTCTTCTTACAAACTGCTTCATAGATCATTACAAGGCCCTCTACCAAATTTTAAGTGTGGGCGCTCAGTCCCTTTTAGACTGCTTTAGGCAAAAATAGAAATACCTTAAACAAAACGACTTCTAAGCTTAAATGATTTCCATTAAACTTGCTGTATTTGAACGCTTGGTCTTGGTGATAACAGACATAAAATGAAATTTAATCAAAACTTTAACCTGAATTTAAAAGAGGTGATAATGAAATACGGTTTCAAGCGCTATGGCACGCGGGTAACATTGATAGTATTATGAACATGTGGACGCTGACGCCTGAATGAGTAGGATAGTAGGATCTCTATATATAATCTCCATATACATTGTATAGTCAAGCAAAAAATTGTGATATTTGCGTAATATAATTATAAGTAGGTACTATATTAGCTTTGCATCAAGAAGTCGTGCAACATATTTTTCTGGGGCTTGTATGGGGAAATATATAAGGGTAAGAGTGAATGTGCTTCAACTAACACTATGACTGACTCATGTATTAACTTGAGATATTGGTTTTCCTACGAGCATTTTAAGGTCGGTCAAAGATCCGCAGGAAAACCCCTGATTTTACACCATGGCCTGCGATAAAAATCTCTCTTTGTCTCACGCCCTTTCTCTCTTTGTTGTTTAGAGATACATGATTAAATGACCCGAATACAGCATTAATTTGCATATATTTTTGAAAAATCTTTGATTCGATGTATTGCATCGAAACCAAAAGTATGAAAACTTCATTACGTGTCTCTGAAATAGTTTACTGGCTTCCTCATCAACGATTAATTTCTTTTCTTTGTCACTGGGTCATTTTTTCAGGTGCAATGATTATAAAAAAGTCTGAAATGATGTATAACGATTAACCAGTGACTACGAAAGTATGCTATACCCTGACGACCACATATTATTGACGAATGTGTGTTCTTTTGCAACAATATGACGATATCTATTTGTAGCAGTGCATTATATAGCTACATTACTGAAATATCAAGTCGTACACACGTAATATGGTACCCCACCCAGTCATAGTTTAATAGATTGACAAGATCTTAATGACCACGTTGTTGGTATGACGCGGCAAGGGAGAGAACTCTCGATCTCTCGCACTCATGAGTTCGGGCGCTCTAACCACTAGGCTACCGAGGTTGTCCATATTCTGTTAAGGCATTTAGTTTAATCACAGAGAAAACACAAAACGCATTTTAGTTGTATGAGGAATATCCTTTGAAGAAATGTAATCATCTTTTCATCCAACCTGTGTCTGTCTCAAAAAAGTGAACCCCATTTGCGAGTGGTTAAGATTGCTGACTCACTTGCCCGGTCTCACCGATGTTGGTTCAACATCTCGATTGGGATGTTAAATTATTCCAGTGCAGAAGTCATCCTGCTTGCCACCATGATTTATATTGCGTTGGTGCTAGTGTAAACAAAACAAAAAAGAAATCTCTAAAAGAACAAGGTCCTGTAATGAAAAAGACCTAATGTATCAAAACACCACTTGTATGAAGAGATCACTTTGTGTTGTTAAAGAAAAAAATAATGTTGTATACCAGCTCCGTTAAGAGACACTTTTCCCTTTTTTAGATGGTCTCTTAACACAAGTTGTATTTTCTTAGTAACTATGATTTAATTGTATGTTACCGATATATGTCTCCACTATGATTTTATTGTATCTTACCGATATATGTCTCCGCGGTAGCTGAACGGCGTAATTTCCGTATGAGGGAACTAAATAGGTAAATGCAAACGGCATGGTCATTATAAATTATTATCCAAGACTGCAAGAATCTTCTTTTCCGTTGCCGAGCAACGTAGTACGTTTTGAAATGTCAAATTTTATTTTCTTTAAAATTTCACCGGTTATAATTGAGATGCATGTATGAACTCATATAGACATATATTAAAGATAAAGCTTATTTTGCAGTTGATTAGCGTAATTTGGGCCATAAATAAGGACATTTTCCCAAGAGATGTACCTAAAACTATAACGAATCAACGAATTTCATGTATATATAAATTAAATGATATAGTGTTACCGTCAAAAATAGTTTTAACACCCAGATGTCATCGGTGGTTTCCCATGACGTTGATTATTAGAAACCTACTTTCGTTTTGAGAATTTGAGATGCGTTACATTTAGTGGGCATATTATGGCCACAGAAGGTAAAATGTTCAGCATTTTGTTTTCTTTCAAGTAAATTGTTCTGTAAAATGATTATAGTACGACGGTATTCTCAGAATGCTTCTAAAGGAACTTCTTATAAATCTTACTTCTATTTGTTTACATTAAATGTTTTGTTATAAAATAGGAAATAGGATAAATACACGGATACGGAGACCGTTGTCTTCAGCTTATTGCTGCTTTATTGTAACATTTAGACAAGGATTATTGTATTTATTTTATTATATACAGTAGTTATAAGCACATACATAAACACTAAACTGTTTACTTTCGGTTTCAGTGTCGAAACATTAAACGCCGGGTCCTACCTGGCTGATATTGCGGTGGTAAAGCCATTAAGCATATTTAGAGAGTAGGCTGGGCTTATCTGACAGATGATGGGTGATAACACTGAAACTTTATCTCTAGTAAACAGAGCCACGTGTGCTTTTGTATATTTTTCAGATCTGAATAAATTGTAGTAAATACTCATCTACAAATTAAAAAGCCTATGTATCTACAAGGGTATCTACAAATATTTTCCATTGTTGAAATACTAATAATTTACATGACTGGATGAAGTTAAGAAGTTTAAACTTAACTTTGCTTTTGTATCAGTATCAGAGCAATGGTACACAGGAATTAGCATTTCATGTAATAAATATTAAAATGTGGAAATATTTTTGCTTACTTACACAATTCTTTGAAACATATTCCATAGAATTTTTGAATCTCTCAGAGTTATAACAATATATGTCAGTATGTGTATTGCATAATGAATGTTTGAATATTTGTTTTTACATCTCCCAGAAATTGAATTTTGAAACTACTGGCTCTGATATCCATATTTAATATGCATGTAAATACTAACAAACTGCACTAAAAACATACACCTGGTGACTAAATATCCTAGGAATGTTTTAGTTCAGCTTATCACAGTGACCAGAATACCCCCATTTTATAAAGTAGGGTACTCAGAGTAATCAGACCTGCTAATTTTACTAGTACTTATTTCAGTATACCAAAAATACTCATCTGGTTGTAAGAGCTATATATTTTAACTGTAACAGTTTCAAATTATACAGTTACTGTTCATTTGTTTGAAGTAGGTCAACACTGAAGGAAGTCAAATTACCTTCTAGCCTAATGGGTAAACCAATGTTTTGGGAACTAGATATAAATCACTTTTATCTACAGCTTTCAGGTGGCGTAGCTAATTACTGTAATGTGTGCAATACAGGGATGCTGGGGATTATAACTCTTGATAATTGAGTGGAACAAATGTAGAATATGTGAACAATGTGATATAATATGTGCTCAACATTTTGAAGGTTAAATCAGAAAGTGAATTATCATTTATGGAATAAATCTAGCTTGTTTATAGAAAAAGCAGAAGATTTTATTTCTTTTCTTTATCTAAATGCTGAATGGAGTTATTTTTTCATCTCCCGCCATCTGTCAGATAAAGATGTTACTCATGTAAACTTCCCTATTCTGTTATTGGCTGAAAGGGAGGTCATAACCTTTATGTGGGCTGGCTATAGCAAGTAGAGGTAAATTTGAATTTCTAGCAGACAACAAAAAACTTTTTTTCAGAAAGGCAGTAATTACTTGATAAAAATTTACAAAATTTTACACACTGAATTCTGTCATACTAGAGAACATATGTTCCAAATTTCAAAAAATAAAGTTCAATAAAAGTAGAGATATTTAGAAAAAATGTAACAGTTTTCTGTTGTTCACAGCACTGTGTTCAGCTGAAAAGTAGACATTTTCTGAGCTTGTCTGCCTTTTATACTTTTACCCTGGTGTTTAAGTTATTAGAAAATGTGTTCGTTATTTTATACTGCATAGATAAAAAGTCAAATAACGCAAATTGTGTTAAATATATACAGTTGAGTCATCACCATATTAGATACGTTAAAAAGGTCAGCATGTGATCTGTAAGAACATCTAAATATACACTCGCTTAAGAAAGGTTCTGTTGGACTTTTGGTCTTTTTTAACTGAAAACACATTTTCATTTTTTCAGACACTAGCATTGAAATTATAGAATATAAAAGTTTAGATTCTCTAGTATCAATTGAATCAGAAGAAAGCGTCTCAGCAACAACACCATTGACTGTCTCAGCTTCAGCTACAGCAACAACAGGTGCATCAACACAACCGATTGTTACACCAGCACAGCCTAGCGTTACAAAAACACAGCCAAAAGCCAAGCCAAGAAAAAGCAAGCCTACGCATTTGTTGTACGCAACAGGTAGACGTTACTTATACCAGTGAAACAAGCATAATTATGTGCACTCTAAACGTTCATTGTCTGTTGTTTTTTCATCCCATACATTCACATTGACTTAAACCCGTAGTTTAACACCCTTCTGAGGCCTCTCAGTGTAAATGTTAATCTAAATCGCTGGAATACCAAATTTGAAAACGAAACTAAACAAATAATTCGTGCATAAAATGGCAACATTAGGTAAAAAAATTCATTTTGCGTCTGTTTTATATTTATTTATTTTCGTTGGTTTGTTTTGTTTTTGATATTTTTTCTTCATTAGCAACAAATGCCGTTTTTAAATAGCCGACAAAATGACAATAAATCGTGACAGGTGTATATTTCTTTCGTTTTTTTTTTCCGCATCGTCTTATTAAGTTGTAGATTTTATTACAGCGGTGTATAAATCTTGCATACACCTTACTTGTGATGTTCATTACGAACATTTATTACTCAAGTATGCATTTACTTCAAATTTCGACGTCTTACGGCGAGTCTTGAAGCACTTTCGATTTCAAAACGAAAGTACATATATCTATTTACCCTATAAATTCATAAAATAAATGTGTAAATCTGTTATTAATAAGAGAAAATGCTCACTGAGATAATCACCACAAAATGTAACTTCGCTCTTGTCTGAATATTATAGTTTCGTTAATCTAAAATTATATTTAATTTATGTTTGTTATATAATATTTAGCATTGGGTTATAACTTTGCAAAAGTAACCAGTGTATCTTTTATATGTCGTGCTACTTGCATATCAGCACCTAGAATTAGGATTTGGTTTAATTTATTTTGAAATCGAAAGTAAGAATTTTACATTCTGTTTTAACGAAAAGGACAAACCGAAATACTTACAGACTTGCTCATGATTTGAATTCAATTTTTATTTTGTCGAAGGAGTAAAATGAGCATTATACTGAGTAAAATATAGCTATTACATAAATTTGATTATACACTAAAGTGTGTAATAAAGATTTGACGTTGACGTCATTATTTGTAGGAGACGTTGGGCGAATTTACTTTGTCTATAATAGGTAAAGAAAGAAGATTTTTTTTTTATGTTTCAACAGGAAAATCTTACATGTGATAAAAGAATATTATATTTGTGTCTTTTAAGAAATTATTAAACTCGTTGAATAGAATTGATAAAACGATCGACGGAGTCTATCATTTTATTATTTTATTCAATTCGATATGAAAAGACAGCTATGTAATATATTCTGTGTATAAATTAAACTTAAGAAAAAGAAAACCATTATATAGCATGTATATATAAAGCCCTTTGCCAAAGAAAACAACGGTATGCTGAAGACTCAACGTAGTCAAATAGATGAATTTTAAGACATTCAAAGCCAGTATTAGGTCTGTATTATCAATATCATTTTTCTTATAAATCAAATTCCTGGTCTATAATATAAAATGAAAGTAAGATCCGTATTATATTACATTTTTAAAAAGAAATTGAGAGTGGAGTTTACGAAACTTTAGGAATTCCGCCAAACAGATAATTATATAAGAGTATTCTTTCACTACTTTCGATTTTGAAAGACATGGGATTCCATGAAATCAAAGGATTGATTCTATATTTAAGGTATACATGGATGCCTAATGAATTTGGCAGAATGTGTCTGATTTGAAATTTTCCATAAAAATAAACAAAAAATGAAACATATTTCCGATTGGATTACTAAACAGAGATTACTGTTCAACATATCAATAATTAGTTTGTTAATTTCGCATGCACGCATGTCACGTTGTCACTGTTTTTTCTTCAGAAGACAGAATGAGTCAGATGGAATTCGATGGACTGAAAGAGACTCCCTGGAGAAAAACATGCAACTGGAACAACGTGTTCGAGGTAAATATATAGATAATCATCGGAACTCATTTTTGTATGAACTTAGTGGCACACGTACAAAACGTGTAGTTTTTCAAGTAATGACACACGTACAAAACGTGTAATTTTTCAAGTAATATCACAATTGGTGAGTAAGAAAAATAAGTATGACTTTCAACGAACAATTCAAGCAACTGGTATCAGTAGACGAAAAAGAGAAATCTTGATATGCGCCGTGCCATGGGAAAACCAACATAGTGGCTTTGCGACCAGCATGGATCCAGACCAGCCTGCGCATCTGCGCAGTCTGGTCAGGACCCATGCTGTTCGCTAACAGTTTCTCCAATTGCAATAGGCTTTGAAAGCGAACAACATGGGTCCTGACCAGACTGCGCGGATCCATGCTGGTCGCAAAGCCACTATGTTGGTTTTCTCATGACGCGGCTCATATAAATACCACAAAAACAAGTTAAAACGTGAAAACTGTTACACAAAAATAATATAAGTCAATAAATTTACATTACTTTGAATATTAAAAAAGATTATATGATAAAAGCTTGGAAGTCAGTGACCGCACCGCTTTGTCACTGCGTCATCAGAAACTGTTAACTATGTATGTTATTACCTGCGGCCGGCAATAGGTATTTATTAATGTATTGGATTGCAGTAAGAAGTGTTGTACATGGAGGCTGTGCCATTTCACATGATTTTTTACCTATATGCGACTTGCTGTCAAATTTATGGAACGCCGTTATTGCAATATAGCTGTCACCCCATATTATATAGAGAGAAATGCTTGTGACCTTAATTCCTCATTTATTATATTTCAGATTATTTATTCAAACTTTCAGCAATAATCCATATTATTCCCTTATGGTACATAAGGGAATTTTTTTAAAAATGCTCTCTAATTTCCAGGATAAACGTCTTGTATTGTTTTGCTCTATATGTCAACGAAGTCCAGGTAAAGGCATGAGTCAATAGTCAAGGAAAGTGACCAGTTGAGCTAAAAGTTATGTTATATACGAAAGGGAAATATAGTTATTTTTGCTTAAAAAATAACTTTCAGAATTAAGAAATACATATATCATTGATCTACTCCTAAAACATGTAGAATGGAGTAATATTTCCTACATTAAAGCGTACTGGAATGATAAGAAAAGAACACACCATTCACCCATAAGTTCCTTTAGAGTGGTCTAGATATGTCAGGAAATAAATATTGCGCAGGATAACTAAAACACTCGAAACTATTGGCGAAGATTAATGAGTGACAGGTCAATATTTACGGACAATACTGGCGTCAGTACTCCAAATAAATATCAGGTTTGACTTGTTTTGTAGACTTTGGCTGAGCTTAAAGATGAACTTGAGAATTTTGAGCCACTGGGAGATCTGCTAACAGGAGAAGTACAATTTCCCCAAGTCAATATCCTGCTGTTTGGTGGGGTAGGTGCCGGAAAATCCAGCGTTTTCAACACCATCAATTCTGTATTCCGTGGAAAGATTTTTAACGTAGCAAGGAGTGGTTGTACAGAACACAGTCTTACAACAAAGGTACGTGTCAATGAAATCTGCATAAACCCTCTGCGTTGAAATACCTATCTGTTAATTTCCTTTGTTAAGATAAAACCTTTGATGAACATGCATTTCTCATTAATTGTTATTGTCAGAACCAACTCCACTTAAGCTTCACAGTTCATTCTGACCGCACATGCAGATTTGGTTGGCAGAGCTAAAATGGAAGTTTTCCTTTCATTTAGGCGTAAAAAAAATGTTTGTTTCCGGTATCCCGACCTACCCTAAATTTTTGTTTGGTCCGACTTTAAATGTTTTTCTGGCCTTGGATTTTTTTTTTCAACTTTTGAACAAAAAAATGCAGAACATCAATTTTTATGCTTTAAACGTGGTCAGTGATATTAGAAATCAACTTACTGATGCTCTAAAGGCATAACCCCCTTATTTGTGATCATTATTTGACATAAAAAAATTGCCGAAAAGTCACACTTATAAATTCCAAAAAAGAAATTTCTGACCTACCTACCCTAATTTGTTTTAGCATGTTACCGGAAACAAAGAATATTTTTAGGACTTAATATCTGATCGACTGTTTGTTATGATTGGCAATATTACTTATAAATTGTTTTTCATTGAAAGTAGAGGACAAATATTTTAACTTAAACTAATAAGTGATGAAGAATTATTGTGTTTCTTATTGTAGTTCACCAGATATCCAGTGATGTCTGGAAGCAGCACATTACCTATGCCACTAAAGTTCCGAATATGTGACATCCGAGGTTTGGAGCAAGAACATCTAATGACAAAGGAAAATATGCGTTACGTACTTGAAGGCAGTATTGCAGACAGATTTCCAGTCAGTATATTCTCCTTTTCATCATCCATTTAGTGACGCCTCCATAGAATTGCCTTTGGCCGTCTGTTGCCTGTTCATTTATTTGACCTAGACTCGTCATTATAGGAATGTTATTCATTGTAGAGTTTGTACACATTGAATTTTCTTTGAGATTTCACGTAGTAAAACCAGAGTTATGACTTTTGGCATACGATTTACCTAAATTGTGTCACAGTTACCCTCATGGATGACAACTAAACAATATCAGATCTTAAAAATGTCATCCCGATAAGCCAAATGTGTAAGGCTATGAAGTCATATAAGAATGCCTTAGCTTTGCGTCTTTGGTTTGGTTTTGGATTTCACTTAGTAAGAACTATGGCCCTTGATTTGGTCAAAACTTGTTATACATAAAGGACGTAAAGTTTTGTGTCACAGATATCTCCTAAAGTATTTATTTTTACAAACCTTATAAAGCATATGTTTCCATGATAAACGCATGAAAATGTGCTTTACAAACAAACATGAGAGAACGATTTCCCGATACAAACCAGTACTGGTTTCTTAGCTGGATGGGAGACACCAAGAGCATCTGAGTAATTTCCAGTTCCTGGACTGGGATTCGAACCAGTGATTTTTGTATTGACTCTAAAGCATGTTCTCACTTGATTCACTTCTCTTTTTGTAATATTATACTCTCTCATTTTTATTCGATCAGTTGAAAATTGTTCTTTTATACTTGCATTGTCAGCAAGTAGTTCATGTGACAATACAATGCACATAAAGTGATTAGAACATATCTTGCTTGTCCTATAATGTAGCTGTTTCTGGTTTCCGTTTATGTATGTAGATAAATGTAATTTAATTAATTTTCAGTTTGATCCAAGTGGAAATATTTCGGCTGACATGCCTGGATTTAAGAAACACCCAGAGCTTGACGAGAAGATTCACTGCGTGGCTCTGGTTCAAGATGCATCTATCGTTGATGCCATGCAAGACCTTAGTCCAGAAGTAACTAAGAACATCAAGGAAATGCAGACGGTTATGAATAGTTTAGGTAAATAGTATACAAATTGTCGTGCAACATTCATTTTGAATTTGTACACTTTTTAAATTATCAATTACTATTTTAATATTTTAATAAACAAGGCGATACACCCGAAACTATAAACAGTGAATGTACCTCGATTAAAATACCTGTACGGCTTATGACTTGCTATTTCACATGATCTTAACACTTTAATCGTGACAGTGAATAGATCTTTTGCAACAAATACTGTCTAAATCGTCACGGATAATCAAACTATTCTCAAACGATTTGTATACATCTGGACAGGAATTGAGATACTTCATCAACCCGAGCCTGCAACTTTTTCATTTTTGTCATGGTAGGCGACTGTTTTTTTGCTTTCAGATATACCCCAAGTAGTTATACTGAGTAAGATTGACAGTATCTGTGAGGCGACGAAACAGGATGCTGCAAATGCCTTCAGAAGCCCCAAAGTGGAGAAATGTGTAGCTAAGGTACTTGTTTGACATTGATACGAAATTAATTATTTTATTATTAAAACGCCTTTAGGAGTACTAAAGTGGAGAAATGCGTAGCAAAGGTAACTGTTAGACACTTATACACAGTTACTTAGTCCAAATGTTCCAGTGCTACATATGCATTTATTACTTTTAAAGTTAGATTTTCTTGTATCAAAAATAAGTATTCTCCCTTGTTCTTTGCACATGCAGCATGTCAACTGTCTTACTACAATCGAGAAAAAGTCCTGTGAACCAATTCAGTTACGATTACATGGTTGTCATTTGGCGGAAATATTGTTAGGCATTAAAGTTGTTAAAGTTGCAAATGTGTGGCTCTGAGGCTGTGTGTCTGGTGCTCTGTGCTTCCGAGAAATCTACCTTTACCTATTATCTTTTGGTTTGATTCTACTGTGTGTTCCGGTGATACATCTGGGCACTTTTCCGCTTAAACAGAAATATAATATCAATCAATGTCTTCCTTACCAGGTGTCGGAAGTTCTTGGGCTCCCACGGAATATGGTATTTCCAATGAAGAACTACGAAACTGAATACCAACTCGACCCTAGTATTGACGTCATGGCTCTTCTCACTCTAAAAGGCATACTGAACAACTGTGACGCCCACCTCTTCAACCACTATGACGAGGTTGTAAAGAAGTACACAGTGGCCGAGAGAAGAAATCCGTGAACAATACGCAGAAATTGTACTTAAAAATGATATGACATTTGAATTTCAGTGAGTTAAAATGAATACATAGAAACTATTTAGAATACAGTTAGATACAAATATGTATTAGCACCATTGACAAACTCGAGTATCATGGCATTGCCTGGTTCAGGTGCATCGTAGTTATCCCCCAAGCAAATCGCAATAGAGTTTGATTGCATTTAAAATTTGAACATTTTTAATAAAACACAGGGACCAACTTCAAACAGGAAAAGTCATGTTAAAAGAATGCAGCCACCCATACTGTATTCAGTATGGAAATGAGGTTGTATATCGTGTGTTTGACATATATGCGACATGTATCACACTACACTACACCTTATTACGAAAGCAAGTGCATTGATTTCTTGTATGCACGTTTACATGAATGAGTCTAGAATATTTGATGCATCCATATTACATTTTATTTCAATTTTAAAGTACTTAGATATGTTTATTTTAAAATATATGTGTGTAAAATGTATTATGTCATTTTCTTATTTTGTTGCTTACAAGATCGTTTTGTTTGTTTTCATGATTGTAATACTTCATCAATATATTGCATGCACAAAGTAAAAAATTATAATTGGTATTTTTATTTTCTTTTTCTACCACTATTGCAAATGCGTTTTTGTATTAAAAGAGGTTTGAACATCTCGTCGTGTCTTTTTATTCGTCGCACTATTTCGCACTATATGTATTGACATTTTATTAAGAAGTAGGGGCCGCCTTGGCCGAGTGGATAAATTTGCTGACTTCGAATCACTTGTCTCTAATCGATGTGGATTAGAGCTTCTTTCGGGGCGTTGAATTCTTCATGTGAGGATCAAAGCCATACAACTGGCGCTCGGAAGGTTGGTGCCTCTACCCCCCACCCACTCCCCCATGTGTCCGCCCGATATGAAATAATGCAAGGAGGGGCGACTGGGGTCTTCATCCACTATCAAAGCTGGAAAGTCGCCGAGTTGTGACATAAATTGTGTCACTGCGGTGTTTAACATAATAATCATGAATTACTGATACCATTTCATATTAAGATAAAAGTAGATATGACTCACAATGTGAATTGTACTTTTAATTCTACTTTCATTTTTTGTCTTACTTAGATGTTAAATATAAATGATGGAAATACCAAATATACTATACAGTGGAACCTCTGTATAGCAACACCCTTTGGGATATACAAATATTGACTGTTATGCAGAGGTTGTTTTCTGGAGGGGTAAACTTGACAGTATATTTCATCTTGGGGAAATTTTGATGATGTGTTGTTAGAGAGAGGATTTTGCTTAAGAGAGGGCCTCTCTGGAGAGGTTGTACTGTATCATGCTTGCGTTTACTCAATGGTGAAAATAAAAGATCAAATATCATCATTATATATATCAGCATATTAATCATCTCCTTAATGATCATCACCAGAAATAGTGTTTTAGTTGTTTTGTTATTTTACCTTTTCACACCATTTTGGTGGTATGCAACGCAAACAGGTATGAGAAAAGAAAAGCCCCTTTCCCGTAAATGCCTCTGGAGCGCTAAGCAGGCGAGGTGCTAGTACCAGTTTTCACCTGTTTTGATTGACGTAGTCAGAGGATAGAAATCAGTCTTTCCACACCAGAAACTTAATCAACCAAAATAAAATGCACACACACTCGAAACCAATAAATCAGCTAGAATAAATTGTAAAACTAAAATAAATACATGTATTGCAAGAAAAAAAAATGAAACGATATTTCACTCACACGCAACGGGTAATCTATCACTAAGTTACTGTTAATTAATGATATTCTGCAAATTGAAATTAGAAATTCATGTGAAAAATCAGAATCGTCGGCACAGCTTTGGAAATGCAAGGTAACAAAAAATAAATGATAAAAGTTGAAATGATATATCTGTAGGTAAATTTGCGAGCATGAAAGCTACGCTGAAACCCATCTCAACAGTGCATTGAAAGAAAAAGAGTGAAAATTTTCAAAATTTTGGTATCGTATGCAACTCAAACTGCTACACAAAATGTATTTTTAAATCAACGAAATGCCAAAATAATGCATACGAGCGTTACTTTTTCAAGAAAATGTCGTTAAACATTCTTATTTGCAAAACACGTGCACAGTTTTCCTAAAATATTTCGCCGCCATGTTTATTTCAGGGAATCAAACATATGATTGTTCTTTTACCTCGGATTTCCTTACTAAAAAACATATGTCTCCTTATATATGGCTAGGAATATCCATTCTTGATCTGTTATCAATGTTTGCATTTAAAGAATAAAAGCGATGTGTAAACATAGTTTTTCACTTAACACATCTCTCTTGGACGAGAAAGCCTTTTGACTTAAAATTTGTATGCATCCGCTGGCAAAATATTGATGAAAGAACGGAAATTATTCTTAAACAAAGTCCAATTTCAATCATTTTCAAAAACTAGACATATTGCACATTGTGTTAAGGACTATGCATTTTTGAAATTATGAATTAGGTGGGTGGGGTACATGATATTATTTCTGAGGAATTTCGAAGTTACTGTAAAACAAACTTTATTCCAATGTGACAATACATTAAAACCATGAAATGTTGAACTCTTACTTTAATTAAAAAGGTAAAGTTGGAAAAGTTATCAGCATGTGCGTGTCACAATTTTCGGTGACCGTATTCTATGTCATCAAGGATAACTGCGAAAAACTATTACATACATAATAAAGCTGAACTATCCGTATAAATGAGCTGAGAGCTATTTTTCTATTTCCGTTTATCACTTTTAAAAAAAAAACACGTTACAATTTACCAGGTGTTGGCAAAATTTGTCATTTTTCTGTATTTTTTGATATTCTAAAGTTTAAATTGTGACGTCCTCAACTAGATGAGCAGTTTTGTTTGACGCAAAAACTATCACTTCCGTCTTATCTGTTTTTTGTTGCACTAGGCGGACTTATAATAAAGTTATATATATATATATGTTTATCTGAATAGTACAATCCCAGTAAATGAGCACTACGTAAGCATAAAAATGATGTTTAAGTCCATGTCTTTTGCAGATGGGACCAACAGGCTTCGTGTACATGGTGTAAAATTTGGGTCCTAGTTCTGAACCCTGGGGAACACTGAAACGCATTTAGACTGGTTTTGATAGTTTCCCATCTATATACACCGTTTGATAACGATCAGTGAGATATGATTTCATCCAAGAGAGAGGTTTATCAGCAATTCCGATAGTTCTGGTTTCGTGAGACAGGTCGATTCTATGTTCTCATACACTGAAAGAAATAATGTTCAGCATTCTCAATGGGGTACCCACAATCACAACTGGGATTATCTCTTAAATGGTTTCTGTATAAAATCGTTATTCAGATTACTGCATCGTTTCTTAACCTTGCATGTAATATTGAGGGCAGTCTTTTACCAATCAATAAGTGTTTGGGGATTGTTGGTGTTGTAACAAATCTTTTAGCCTTGATTTAAATATATTAATAATATATTTATATCAAGTGAATTCCATAGATCGGTAGATGGCGGTATAAATGAGTTACTATAAATCTGAGTTCTTCGAGCTATTGATACATAGTTATCATTGTTTCTCAAAAGGTAATTAGATATCTCTGCTACAAAAGGAGGAAAAATATTTGACATGCGATGTTTCACCCGAGGGCAGAGAAACCTCGCTAGGTCCGTCTTATAGATGTTTAGTGATCTTAAACAAACTGTTTTTGATCCATCCACAGGGTGAAATTTTGTCCGAGAGGTAATCAATTCTAGCTTTTCGTATAATTTTGTTCATGACAGCACATTGGTTTTTGTATATTTCATGATCAATATCAAGTCTGCTAGTACGCCATTTCCGTTCAAGTTTTCATCTGGAGTGTTTGGCGCTGTGCATGCTTATCAATCAGCACCGAGAGTCGAGTTATATATGCCTCTACTATTTCTTCAGCGTCGGTACATTGTACACTATTGCAAAAGGTTTCAGATGCCATTTTATCAGATTTGAATGACTCAATATCAATAGAGCGCAGTCTCCGAATAGATACCCTTTTTCGTACTGGCACAGGTTTTGTCGCGGCTGTATTAAAAATTGCTGCAAAGTGATTTTTCGTAGTTTTCCCAGTACCGTCTGATAATCCTGGGTCTCTTACTATTATATTTGACACAGTTTTTTTCTGAATCCCTCGTAAATTATGTACGCGAGCGTATATTTTGCACTTATTTTACCTAGAATAGAAGACAAATCACCCATGCTCCGGCGATTTTAGAGGGGGCCCGCGCCTTGTGCGCCCCCCTCTGGATCCGCTAGCGACTTAGCCTGGAGCATCACTATAAGGTGCTTTACCATATTTTTCAAGTAGGGATACCTAAACACGTGTTATTTGCATGAACCGCTGGAAGGATTTTCATTATATAGCGTCATCAAAAATGTCTCCTGCCAATTTTGTTGATGTTTGGACGCGTGGCCTAATGTAGTAATAACAGAAATATAATGAAATTTAACTAGATTTTTAATCTGAAATTATATGTAAAAAAAGGAGATAATGAAATATTGGCGCAAGGGTTATGACACTTGTGTCATATGAAGTGGGTCATGTAAAGAGTGTGAAGTACAGATGAATTGAAAGTGTATCAAAACTCAACAAAGGTGTGGCCACGTGCGTTAGTAGTACATGTATGGCTCTTCATATACTTCATATAGCAAATCTTAAAATAATTGTTATATTTACGTAAAAGTATGAAAAGTAGATGCATGTACAATAAAAATGTTAAAAGCTTTGCATCGAGAAATATGCACTTTTTTCAGCAACATTTCAGTCGTGCAACATTTGCCTGGGGCTCATAAGGGGAAATGTGTTTTAATTAAAACTGTGAATGAGACTCATGTATTAACCTTAAGATATATCTCAGGTTTTGCTATTCGCAATTCGCAGGAAACCCACTGATTTAACATCATAGCCAACGATAATTCGTTTTTCCTACTCGGATTTTTTTAGAAATAACTGATAAAATGACCCAAATATATACATTATATAATTTCGAAAAAAATGCTGCGTATTGCATAGAAACCAAAAGTATGAAAATACATTACGTGTCTCTTAGGTACTTAAGTGGTTTCATTTCGTTCTTCCTTTCATTGAGTGTTTTCACCTAGATAAAATATCGATTAGAATTAACCACAGTTATTACAAAATTATGCTGTACTCCTGATGATAATATTGACAAAAGGCGTACATCTTTTTGTCTAGTTCTGATGTGCGTGTGTGTGTGTGCGTGCGTGCGTGCGGGTGTGTGTGAGTGCGCGCGCGCGTGTGCGTTCTCAGCAATATTTTTTCAGTCATATAAACGACGATTTCTACCTGTAGCAGTGCTTTACAGAGCTAACTTACTTGAATATCAAACAGTAGACACATAACAAGATACCCAATCCAATCACATTTTAGATTGACAAGTGCTAGTACTATAACCATTTTCAAGTCTTTGGTATGACGCGGTATGGGAGTGAACCCACGACTTCACGCACTCGATGCTTGCGTTGTACCGCTAAGTTAACGAGGCTGTCCATATTCTAATAAGGTACTGAGCTTTAACAGAGAAATTAATAAATGTATTTCAGTTGTATGGAGAATACCCTTAGAAGCAACCTTTTTAAAGATACATAATCTCCAAATCACTTGTCCGGTCTCATGTGCCATGATGTGGGTTCGACACCTCGTTTGGAGTTTAGAGCTCTTATATTTAAATTTACCAAACAACGCAACTGCCTCCGCGGTAGTGGAACATTGAAGGAACTAAATAGTCAAGATCATAATAGATTATCATCCAAAACTTGAAGCATTATGTCTTAAAATATCAAATTTTAATTTCCTTAAACTTTTCTCGTTGCAGCAGGTAGGTGATAATTGAGATGTACATACATGTAGAAACTTTTATAGAAATCGATTAAAGACAGAAATATGGCACACTTTTATATAAAAAAAAATATGTTTTGCATGTTGCAGATTATAAGTGTAATTTAAGCCATTTTCCAAAGAGATGCATCTATGACTAAAACGAATGAACGACTTTTATGTATATATACATGCAATGATAAACCTCAGTTAGTTTTATCACCCTGATGTAAACAGTGGTTCCCCGGGACGTTGATAATTGGAAAACCTACTTTCGTTTTGAGATCTTTGGAGGGAAACCCGAGGACGGTATTTAAAAGCTTTCATCCGAGTAATGTGTTGTATTTAAAGGGCATATTATGGCCACAGAAGTTAAGGTTAGCTGATTTTCTTTTTTTAAGTACATTCTTTTCTGTAAAATAGTTATAACACGGGGATATTCAAAGGATGTTTCTAAAGGATCTTCAGTCTTATTTTCATAACTATACATTATCTTTTTTTTAAATAGTAAAGGTGATACACAGGTCTAAAACTTAATGCTGCTTTATTCTAAAATTCAGACAAGGATGATTTTATTCTGTATGTTATATTCTGTAGTAAGCGTAAAATTATAGATTTTATAAGCACATATTTTCAAAAAAAGAAATGTTTATTTTCTGTTTCGGTGTCGAAACTGGGCATTTTATATTTTGATAATATGAATTTACACTGCATAGATAAAAAGCCTGATATTGCAACCTGTGTTGTACAGTTAAGTTATCGCGAATTTATATACGTGTTCAATCCTAAAACGTTGTCACTGTTACCTCTTTAGAAGACAGAATGAGCCAGATGGATATAGATGGACTGAAAGAGACTCCTTGGAGAAAGACATGCAACTGGAACAAAACATTCGAGGTGAGTAAATCTATATATTTATTAGGACGCATTTTTGCTATCATTTGTTCATGTACCAACTTAGTTACACACGTGCAAAACGTATAGTTTTTCATGTAAAAACACAACTGGAGAGTAAGAAAAGTAAGTAATACTCACTCAAATTCATTATATATGATATCAATATGAAAACTAAGTTAATTATTATGTCTCCCCCAGGAGACATATTGTTTCTGCCCTGTCCGTCCGTCCGTCCGTCAGTCCGTCCGTCCTTCCGTCCGTCCGTCCGTACGTCACACTTCATTTCCGAGCAATAACTGGAGAACCATTTGATCTAGAACCTTCAAACTTCGTAGGATTGTAGGGCTGCTGGAGTAGACGACCCCTATTGTTTTTGGGGTCACTCCGTCAAAGGTCAAGGTCACAGGGGCCTGAATATTGAAAACCATTTCCGATCAATAACTAGAGAACCACTTCACCCAGAATGTTGAAACTTAATAGGATGATTGGTCATGAAGAGTAAATGACTCCTATTGATTTTGGGGTCACTCCATCAAAGGTCAAGGTCACAGGGGCCTGAACATTGAAAACCATTTCCGATCAATAACTAGAGAACCACTTGACCCAGAATGTTGAAACTTCATAGGATGATTGGTCATGAAGAGTAGATGACTCCTATTGATTTTGGAGTCACTCCATCAAAGGTCAAGGTCACAGGGGCCTGAACATTGAAAACCATTTCCGATCAATAACTAGAGAACCACTTGACCCAGAATGTTGAAACTTCATAGGATGATTGATCATGAAGAGTAGATGACCCCTATTGATTTTGGGGTCACTCCGTCAAAGTTCAAGGTCACAGGGGCCTGAACATTGAAAACCATTTCCGATCAATAACTAGAGAACCACTTGACCCAGAATGTTTAAACTTCATAGGATGATTGTACATGCAAAGTAGATGACCCCTATTGATTTTGGAGTCACTCCATTAAAGGTCAAGGTCACAGGGGCCTGAACTTGAGAACCACTTGACCCAGAATGTTGAAACTTAATAGGATGATTGTTCAAGCTGAGTAGATGACCCCTAACGATTTTGGGTTTACTCTGTGAAAGGTCAAGGTCACAGGGGCCCGAACATTGAAAACCATTTCCGGTCAGTAACTTGAGAACCACTTGACCCAGAATGATAAAGCTTCATAGGATGATTGGTCATGCAGAGTAGATGACCCCTAATGATTTTAGGGTCACTCTGATAAAGGTCAAGGCCACAGGGGCCTGAACATGGAAAACCATTTCCAATCAATAACTTGAGAACCTCTCGACCCAGAATGTTGAAACTTCATAGGATGATTGTTCATGCAGAGTAAATGACCCCTATTGTTTTTGGGGTCACTCCGTTAAAGATCAAGGTCAGAGGGGCCTGAACATTGATAACCAGTTCCGATGAATAACTTGAGAACCACTTGACCCAGAATGTTTAAACTTCATAGGATGATTGTACATGCAGAGTAGATGACCTCTATTGATTTTGGGGTCAGTCTATTAAAGGTCAAGGTCACAGTGGCCTGTTCATGTAAAATCATTTTTTGGAAATAACTTGAGAACCACTTGACCTACAATGTTGAAACTTAATAGGATGATTTGGACATGCAGAGTAGATGACCCCTATTTATTTTGAGGTCACTTGATCAAAGGTCAAGGTCACAGGAGCCTGAACAGTGAGTTGAGAACCACTAGGCCAAGAGTGCTGAAATTTAGCGGGATGACTGGACATGCCAAGTAGATGATCCCTATTGCAGCCAACCATCAGTGTCTCTTTGACTTTCGCTCCTGACCCCTATTGACTTCTTGCCTATAGGACTTTGCATTGGGGGAGACATGCGTTTTTTTACAAAAGCATTTTTTAGTTTATTATTTCATTTCCTGTCCTAGCGTCTCTATCTAAGCTGGATAGAAACGCTCATAATGAGATTACATTTATATAGTGAGTATTGAACTTGCACTCTTGAATATTGCTAAAACTTATTTTTGGCGCTTGTTTGAATCTCGGAGTTGTGGGTCTGGCTATATATCATTTTTTAACATTTTATTTGACTGGCGGGAAAATTGCAATATTTATCTTTACGTTTTTATGGCTCATTGATTGGAAGTAAGTCTTCAACATTCTTCTAATAGACTATGTACATTTCAGTAAATCATTGAAGAAAATGTCGACAAAAATCTTTAAAATATCTTAGATTTAAAGACAAGTTTCGTGCCATCGTGCCACTATCACCTTAAGAAATGTTATTTCATTCTACGGGTAATTCAAACAACTGGTGTAAATCGACGAAAACGAGTACTCTTGAAATAAAGACCACTTTTTTAATTATATAGAACAAAATTACATTACATTGAATATAAAAAGAAACGGTACGAATTCAATTAGAACCAGTGAAAAAAGCTTGCAAGTCAGAGAGCTTACCGCTTTTTCGACGCGGCCCAGAAAGCGGCGTCGAGTATATGGAATACACTTTTATTTCGGACCCTGTAAATATGGTAATGAATAGTTTCGGAGTGATAAACTGAACACAGTGAATAGTTTGTAAAAGGATCAACGATATTGCACAATAGATTTTAGTGAATAAACAAAAAAATGGCAAAAAGAAAACATAAAAAGTGTATGTAATGCAATTTATTATGTGATTTAAAACAATGCTATCTGTCTTTCCTCTCCTTATTTGTAGAGCAGAATATATATTTTTTATTTACAATTTCGTCAAAATGTTATTCCGATTTATTGATAAGGGAGGTTACTCTGTAAGTCATGTTTTCTATTTCTATTCTTAGCATGACCTACTTACCTATCTCATTTTCTATAAATAGAACACACCGCAGATATACCGTACTGCAACGCGTGAATCGCCTGGGCAAGGGAGCGTTCACGTATTTTACAATAACCTTGCAGTAAACTTCGAAGAGAATATTAAAACAATAAGGAAAATTACAATTTGCCGGCATAAAAATTAATTGAAAAACGTATTTACAAACTAAATAAAGAAATTAATAAGCATAGATATGTTGAAATGAACGAAGGAAGTGCCGCTGTTAACTTATTTTTAACCATTTGTCTTATTTCTTTGTTGATAGGTACAGCTAGTGATGTAAATTCAGAATGCGCACACTTTTGCAAATTCCTATTTCTATTTGTTTTTTGTTTGTTTGTTTGTTTTTTTTTTTTGGTTTAGTTTTTTTGTTTTTTATGCTTATGTGTCATATACTCATTGTTTACGGATATACACTATCAACTAAGGTGTGCAATAGGCTAAAGAGCATTTGGCTGAATTTGTCAGTGACAAGTTAATACTTCTTTAAATGTGGTAAGATCGAAATATCAAAAGCCACGGGACCATAACTTATCAAAGCATCAGTGACTTTAAAATAGAATTCCTTGTTGAATTTATATGTTCATTGATCTTATATGACTAGTCAGTTGCTCTGGTTGTATTATATCTCGTTACTTGCTTCTTTTTTTATTTTAATAGATAGTTTTTGTATCTGTCCATTCCTGACAAAAAATCATTTTCATTGAAATATTTTCTACACTTTGGCAGTGGGTTATTATGCTTGCTAAATTTCTTGTAATATTAGATTTGAATCTAGACACTAACATATTCCTAGTAACCTTACGGTTCAACGAGGACTTCAAGCTTATCGTTCGTCCGGAAAAAAAAATGAATTCTATGATATTCCAAAAGTATATAAGAAAGATTCATGCTTTGTGAATAGGAGCAATATAGAAATTATTCATGTTATATCATTCTTTTCTTGGACAAAATACTTGGTTGTTTTGGCAACGGAAACAGTAAAATGCTGTGTATAATCTGCATTCCGAAATCTATAATATAGGTGACTTAGGTCCATGAAACTTCATCAGTAAATAGAAAACACTCATTACATTACATGATAATAAAAATAATGGTTTCTGTGAACCATAACTTTGAAATAATTATCTTTCAACATTTCCTCATTTCCCAACAAACTGCATTTCTGTGAAACTTCATACACACGCTCCTGCGTATAAGATTTTTTCACAGCTGCTGACCTTAGTAAAATAATTACTTTAATTTTTGTCTGTAAAGAGACCACCTACTCGCAATGTTAATGTCATTGCAGGTAGATGATTTGTATTGCATGGTAAAACTTTCTATCATGTTTATTCTTCATGTTTTAAACAGTTTATAACATATTTTGTTTTATGTGCTAAAATTGATAACTTGTGGCCAGTCAGACTAATAAAGTAATGATTAGGTGATTTCTCATATTGCAATAAATGTACTTCATACACAACACTTGGAGGCGTCTTTGACGCTTGCATCAATGAATTTCCTTGTAAGCTATATGGATTATGTTAGTGAAATATTTTCAGGATACCAATATTGCATTAGTATAAGAAAACGCACGAAGATAATTACGAGATAAATGAGTGACAGGTCAATATTTACGTACAATACTGCCGCCCGTACTAAAAACAATCTCGGGTTTTACTTGTTTTGTAGACTTTGGCTGAGCTCAAAGATGAACTTGAGAATTATGAACCAATGGGAGAGCTGCTAACAGGAGAAGTACAAATTCCCCAAGTCAACTTCCTGCTCTTTGGTGGGATAGGTGCCGGAAAATCCAGCGTTTTCAACACCTTCAATTCTGTATTTCGGGGCAAGATTTTTAACGTAGCAAGAAGTGGCTTTTCAGAGCACAGTCTTACAACTAAGGTACGTATCATTGAACTGAACATAAACCCCCTGCGTTGAAATACCTATCAGTTCATTTCCTATATCAAGATTAAGCCTTTGATGAATATGCATTTCTCCTCAAGTCTCGCTGTTGCTGTCAGAACCAACACAACTACAACTCTGCAATTACGTCTGACCGCCCAACTACCACTACAATTTAAGATTGGATTGGCATAGCTTAAATGCAAGTTATCTTCTTATATCCACTGTTTGTTGTGTATGTAAATGCACACAAACTATGTCCGCAATATTATCATAGCATAATTTATTCTTCATGGCAGCTAAAGGACATGTTAAAGTACACTAAATAAAAATATCCCTTTCTTTCATACCATAGTTTACAAAATATCCAGTGATGTCGGGAAGCAGCACACTACCTATGCCTCTGAAGTTTCGAATATGCGACATCAGAGGTTTGGAGTTAGAACATCTTATGACAAAGGAAAATATGCGCTATATACTCGAAGGAAGTATTGCAGACAAATTTCCAGTTAGTATATATTCAGCTTTTCATCATCCTTTTAGTGCCGCCTCCTCACATAGCACGTAGAATTTCATTTAGCCCATTGACCTGACAGTCATTTTGTGTCGCACATATTTCAAGAAGAAGTTTCCAGTGTCTGAACAGGGATTCGAACCACAATTCTTTGTATTGACTCTAAAGCAATAAATTGGACATATAGGTGCAATTAGAACATATTTTACTTCATTTATGATGCACGTTTGAACTTCACACTCCTGTATTTATGTTGTAAAATAGTTTGATAAATCTATAAATTTGTTGTTTTTCGTGTCTGTGTATGTATGTAGATAAATGTATTTCAATTTATTTTCAGTTTGATCCAAGTGGGAATATTTCGGCTGACATGCCTGGATTTAAGAAACACCCAGAGCTTGACGAGAAGATTCACTGCGTTGCTCTTGTTCAAGATGCATCTATCGTTGATGCCATGCAAGACCTGAGTCCAGAGGTAACTAAGAACATCAAAGAAATGCAGACGGTTATGAACAGTTTAGGTAAATTGTATACACATTCATTTTGAACTTGTACACTTTTTAATTATAAATTACAATCTTACGATTTAATGAAGAAGGCATTTAATTATAAATTACAATCTTACGTTTTAATGAAGATGGCAATCCTCTCGAAACTATTAACTTCGAATGTACATCAATTACAAAAAAAACTTCTTAACTGTACGGCTTATAACTTGCTATTTCACATTATTTTAACACTTCAATCGTGACAGTGAATAGATCTTTTGCAAAAAATACTGCCTAAATTGTCACGGATAATCAAACTATTCTCAAACGATTTGTATACATCTGGCCAGGAATTGAGCTACTTCATCAACCCGAGCCTGCAAACCTTTCATTTTTATCATGGTTTGTGATGTGTAGATATTTCTAGTTACAGTATAATTGTTTGTTTCTTTCAGATATACCCCAAGTAGTTATATTGAGTAAGATTGACAGTATCTGTGAGGCGACGAAACAGGATGCAGCAAATGCCTTCAGAAGTCCCAAAGTGGAGAAATGTGTAGCGAAGGTAACTGTTAGACATTGTTAATGTTCGAATGCTACATATTTATTATGTTTCAAGTTGGAAAAAAATCTTTCGTTAATATCAAAATTAAGTATTTTCCCCTGTTCTTCGCAGATGCAGCTTTTCAACCTTTTTACTACAATCGTGAAAACGTTCCATGAATCAAATCAATTACTGATATAGTTATAAATATTGGGCATTAAAGTTGTTTATGTTTAATTCTACTGTGTGCGCTTAAACAGAAATATTTAATAAATAATATCAATAAATGTCTTCTTTACTAGGTGTCGGAGGTTCTTGGACTCCCAAGAAACATGGTATTTCCTATGAAGAACTACGAAAATGAATACCAACTTGACCCTAGCATTGACGTCATGGCTCTTCTCACTCTTAAAGGCATATTGAACAACTGTGACGCCCACCTCTTCAACCACTATGATGAGATTGTAAAGAAATACGCAGTGGCCGAGAGAAGAAATCCGTGAACGATATGAAGTTGTACATTAAAATAATATGTCAAATGAATTTCCATGAGTTAAAATGAATACTCAGAAACTATTTGGAATACAGTTAGATACAAATATGTATTAGCACCATTGACAAACTCGAGTGTCCTGGTATTGCCTGGTTCAAGAACATTGTAGTAATCATCCAAACAAATCGCATAGTTTGATTGCAGTTAAAACTTGAACTTTTTGATAAAACACAGGGACCAACTTCAAACAGGAAAAGTCATGTTCAAAAAATGCAGCCATCCATACTGTATTCAGTATGGAAATGAGGTTGTATATCGTGTGTTTTACATATATGCGACATGTATCACATTAAACTACACCTTATTACTAACGCAAGTGCATTGATTACTTGTATGACGTTTACATGAATCATTCAAGCATATTTTATGCCTTATTTTTAAAATACTTAGGTATTGTATGTGTGTGCGTGCGTGCGTGCGTGTATGTGAAATGCATCGTGTCATTTTATTATCATGTTGCTTACAAGATTCATTTTTTTGTTTGTTTTGATGATTGTAATACTTCTTCAATATATTGCATTCACAATGTAAAAATATATAATTGGTATCTTTATTTTCTTTTTGACCGCTATTGCAAAATACGTTTTTGGCAATAAAAGGGATTTTCAGAAATCCATTGTCTGTTTTCTTTAATAAGCTTTTGACAATGTTGAATTACGTCTTTTGAAGCAGGCCTTAATTATAAAGGCAAAGTGAATTTTTAATAGTTAGTTCATATACACTGTTCATATTTCGACTATTACTGAATATGTATTTCGTGCATTTTTGTTTATATAAACAGTCAATAATGCACCGAGTTCAGTTACGAGACGTGTCGTGTCTTTTTTGTTTTTTCTTCACACCAATAATACGTCATGATAATTAATTGAGGTTTCATATGAAGATAAAAATTATCATTTTGATAAAAATGAGATTACTCACAATGTGAAATTTCAGTTAACTTGGATATTAAAAGTAAAAATAGAGATGACTTACATTTTGACTTCTACTTTTATTTTCCGATTTACTTAGAGGTTAAAAAGGAAAAAGATTTGAATTGTACTTTCATTTTTGTATTACTTTGATGTTAAAAATAAATGATGGAAATACCCAAATAATAGAATATATGACAAAAGTCAAATATCATCAATATTTACTTTATTATCATTTTGTATACATCATCATATTAATCATCTCCATTATTACCAGAAACGGTGTTGTTTTATTCTTTTACTTATCACTCTTGGCACATCATTTTGATGGTATGCAACGCAAACAGTGTATGAGAAAAGAAAAACCGGATTCCCTTTAATGCCTAGCGTTAAGCAAACGAGTTGCTAGTACCTGTTTTCGCGTACTTTGATTTGAAGTGGTCAGAGGGTAAAAGTCTTTCCGCACTCGAAACTAATAAATCAACCAGAATAAAATGTACACGCACTCGAAACAAATAAATGGACTTGAACGAATTGTAAACCTAAAATAAATACATGTTGTGCCCCCCAATAAATGAAACCAGATTTCACGTACCCGCAACTGGTACTCTATCGCTAAGTTACTGTAAATTAAGTGCAACTAATAAATCTACAAGAATAATTTGTAATCCTTTGTACGCTTTTCAATGGATGCCTATAGTAATCACTCTGTCCGTCCGTCTGTGTGTGTCTGTTTGCGGAGGTCCTGTACAGGTCATAACTTTTTGAAGCAACACGTCTTTTTTCTGTTACAGCTTCTTTTTGTTGTTGGCCTACTTTGCGATGCATGGTTCTGTGGCTGTGTTTAGGGATGCTCTGTGTTTTCGGGAAAATCTACGCTTACAACTTATAAATCTTTCAGAGAAGTTATTTGAACTGCATACAAAAGTGCTTTGTATAATACTGATAACCAAATGTGTTGCATTTCTTCATTAAATTTATTTACAGTACTGCTTTGTCAGTATAATAAGCTCCAAAATAAATAACAGAGGGACTTTGTTCAATTTTCACGCTTAAGAAAATGTGTTTCTTACAAGGGCCATATAAATAATGTATATCTTTCTTAATTTTTAATTATCTCTTTTTATTAAATTTCCTTGTACGGGAAATTCAAACTGTAAATTGATACAATGACTAAATATTGACTAAAATATTAAGATGAAGTGCAGTGTGATTCTAACATGAAAAATCTCTTGTTTATTTTCATTAAATTACGGTAAGAAGAGGAATCTAGGGTGAAAACAATCATAACCTAAGCAAGCACCGACAAATTTAAGCAAATTAGGTTGAAAATCGACATCTCGATTCTTTTTTTTTTTCGAGATATTTGACTTAAAATAATGTTTTTTTGTGCACGTATGTATTGGATATTGCCGGAAGTGTAAGATACACGAGTTCGAAATATTGACTTTCAACTGTATTTCATTTTTATCTATTATGCAGCGGGCACATATGCACATGTGCACTGTCCACTTTCGGTTTCGTTTCATAATCTTATCAGAAATTAAGTTCATATTAATAAATCAAATTTAACACTGTTTACGCGGTCTTCTTTTTGGAAAGTTTTCGCAATCTCTAGAACTGTGTTAAAACATCATACATGTGGTTTATAGGAATATCAAGATCATGTTCTTTTAGAATACGACTGTTCCTAAAACTTTGGTGCCTACTGTCATTGTGTCAATCCATTTTACTTTATTGTCTTCAACAAACAGATTGTTACCCTAGATGCTGTTCCAACACAACCTAGCATTAGACCTTTAGAGTTGCGGCAATGTGAGAAAGAGTCAAGAAAAACACATATACCCACATTTTTACAGGCAATTGTATATTTAGTGAAATAGTATATGCATGTTAAGAATTTAACGCGTCTGAAATATGACCTTTTCTTATTATGAAAGCTAAATTTTCTTAATGCTCTTTTCACATAAATAATATCAATGATAATGAAGACTTATGGAAATTCATGATAAATGTCTTGATTTAAATTCGTATTTAACTTTGTATATTTTTTTTATTGTCATTGATTTTAATTATTTTCACTGATACCCGTCAGAGGCCTCTCGATGTAACTAATAATAAATGCGCTGGAATTCCAACTTTGAAAATCGAAACTAGAAAAAAAAACAACATTTACGTACAAAAACATGGCAACATTAGGTAAAATACTTATTTTGTTTTTATTTTTCACATATTACATACATAAAATGGCAACATTAGGTAAAATACTTATTTTCTGTTTGTTATTTTCGAAAAAATAAATAACCGTGGTAGGTATAATGTAAGATAAGATAATTTTTATTTTAAGTGAACAAGACATACAGCAATACATGAGCTCTGAATGAGCTTTTTAACCTAGTACAACGTAAATATTTTTCGTATATTCATATCAAGTGATGCAGATTTTACTTCATTAAAAAGTAGACCATGACTGCCATGGATTCACATTTTGTTTAAAACAGTTTTGGTACAGGGTCATTTGATAAAAATATCCATGAATATCACCAATTATTTTGAAAAAGGACCAGTATTTTTTGGGTGTTTTTTTTTTTGTTTTGCAAGATTTTTAAAGTTTCCACTAACAACCGACCGCTAATACAGGATGATATAACTGCATGAAATTCTTTCAAAATCTGGCCAATGTTGTCTGATAGATTTTAAGTTACATTTTAATATGTCTAAATAAATAAAATAAATTTTTTTTGGTAAAATTGCATCAAACGATTCATAAAGAAGTTCTTAGAAGCAAATTATTGACGACGGACTTCAAGCGATCCTAAAATTACTTTTAATGTTATTTACTAGAAACTTCTATAAGGACAATGTTTGTTTACTTTATAGTCTGATGTCTTTCTCATTTATCTAGCTAATGAAAATGTCTTAACTTATTATAATATGCATAATAATTATAAAATGTTTCATTTGTTGCATTTGGTCATAACTTTTCAAAACGTTTTAAGCAATACATGAAAGTAACCATACTGGTGTATTTTCCTTTGTTAGCAATATGTCACAAAATGCGAAATATTAGTTTTTGCGTTAATTTATACCTTTAATTTAACATGTCCTGTACCAATTTCGTAAATTTTATTGTTGAGCTATATGTCATTTTTTAAACAAGAAGGACAAACGTGGACAAAATAATGAAAATTACTACCTTGATATAACTCACGATTTGAATCTCCTATATTCTTTAATGAGACAATAAAATGATCACATATCTCACTAAACTATGATCATACAAAATTTTGTAGGTTGTTTAATTTGTTTTTTGTTTGTAATGGACTGTAAACTGTATTATTTACAACATATATAAAATAAGCATAAGAAAAAGAATATCAAAAAGTAGAACATGTGTTTTAAACCTTTTGCAAATGCTTTAAAGGTAAAACCTCGAAAATAAAATCAAGTTATAAGGCCATGGTATAGTATCATGTCATATTGGAAATTCCTTTTCGAAAAACTTCCTGGTTTATACAACAAAAACGAAAATAGATCGGGTTTTAAACGACAAACATATTGTTAAGATTGAAAGGATTTTGAAAACGGTTCGTTTAGAAAATGGAGATTTACATAATAGGGATATCAAACAATTCAATGTAAGTTTACTTGTGGAGCGGCATATTTTCTTTTCTTTGTGCTATTGTTAGTCATCAAAATATATTGTTATTGCAAACAAAATAGTCAGTGATAAAATATCTAGATTATTCGCTTTAAAATCAATTGTTTAAGATAATGACACATTTACAGCAACAATATGTTTTCGATTCCAACAGAAATATCTGTAAAAGGTTAATAACAAAGTGGATAACGAAACTAGAAAAATCCTACTGATGAAATAAATAGACGAGGGAGTCATATTTCTTCTTTCGATTTAGGATGCTAATGTAATTTCACGATTCTTTATCTTGGCCTGATAAGTTAGAGGGTTGAGGAGGGAGGGAGCTTGGAGTTCACGTCACACCGACAAATATATGTGGCGACGTTCTAGACTTTGACAGTGAAGAAGACAGCAGTGTTTCTCTGCATATTATTTTAGGCACGAACAGCCTCCCGGGTAGAACCACCGACCTGCTGTAAGCTGGCGGCTGGATGACTTCCTCAGATGAAAAAATCTTACACCCCTGGATAGGGGTCGAACCCACAGTGGTAAATGGTAAATGATTAGAAGCATATGATCTTATAATCACTACTCGGCCACAGAGGGTCCCGAAAATTTAAACACTCGGTATACAGAAATTAAAAGTGTAGGTTTCCTGGAGAAATACAGAATCTTATTTAAATATTTACGATCTAACTATTTATTTTGATTGTACACCACTTTCTTTGAATAAAGGAGAATTATATTTAGAGTATACATAGAAGCCGAAGATATAATTAGCTATATTATGAAATTGTATAGCTATGGAGTAACAAATCTAAGAGAACGAATAAGATTTCTTAAATTCAGTACAGACCAAAGACGAAGTAAAAAGCGATGAAAAATACATGTACTATAATCCACATGACTATACCTCAAGGAAAGTACCGTTCAACATTATCAATAATTAGTTAATTTCGCACGCATGCATACTGTCAATATTTACTCTGTAGAAGAAAAAATGAGTCAGATAGATTTTGATGGATTGCCAGAGACTCCCTGGGGAAAAACATGCAACTGGAACAACACGTTCGAGGTAAGTATCGAGACAATTACTACGACTCAAGTTAGCTCTTACTTTTGTCGCACTAACTTAATAATAAACATGAAAAAACGTGTAATGTTTCAAGTAAAACGACATTTGGTAGACAATGGCAGTAAAAAAAGTTAATAATACACATTCAAAACCATTATTTACTATAGCAGTTTGTAAAAAAACAAACTTTCAATTCTAATTTTATTTACTACATGACTTTACATAGAGTGTTTTCCTAAGTGGTATAATGTGCTAATAAATCTTGTTTTCGTACAAAAACATCTTCAAAGTGATTTGTAGACTTTGGCTGAACTTAAAGATGAACTTGAGAACTTTGAACCAATGGGAGACCTGCTGGCAGGAGAAGTACACTTCCCTCAGGTCAATATCCTGCTGTTTGGTTGTGTAGGAGCCGGAAAATCCAGCGTGTTTAACACCATCAATTCTGTATTCCGAGGAAAGATTTTTAACGTAGCGTTAGCTAGCTGTGCAGAACATGTTGTTACAACAAAGGTAGATATACCCATTAATTCACTTCTTGTGTTGAAATAGAAATTATGATGAATGTGTATCGTTCGTCACTTTCTGCCGTCAGCATCAGTACTACTTCTGCTCCTCATGCTTTGTTGTTAGTACCAGTCATAACAGTCAAAGATTGAAATGAAGCGCATAATAGGTAGTGGAAAAATGGAAGCAATTTATTGATTGGCTGATCCACTGTTTGTTGTAAATGCTCATGCATACAAAATATGTCGAAACTACAATCATAAAATAAATTGATTGATTTGAATTTTTTTATTGAACTAAAGAATATACGAAGCTCAATGAATTCGTTTAATTCATTTCATAGTTCACCAAATATCGAGTGATGTCGGGAAGCAGTACTTTACCTATGCCGCTGAAGTTCCGACTATGTGACATGAGAGGTTTGGATGAAGAACACCTTATGACAAAGGAAAATATGCGCTACATACTCGAAGGAAGTATTGCAGACAGGTTTCCGGTTAGTATAGCTAGCTTGCATCATTCATAATCAAATGCATATTTTTCTGTTTCACTTGGGGTCAAAAATAAAAGTTTGTAAAACTGTTTCATTTTGCAATGTTCATTTTCAACATACCTTGGTTCTGTGAAAACAACGGTAGTTTCCGCTATCTGATAGTTCAACTATTTGTTGTTTTATTTAGCTCACCTATCACAAAGTGACAAGGTGAGCTTTTGTGATCGCGCGGCGTCCGTCGTCCGTCAGGCCGTCCGTGCGTCCGTAAGCTTTTGCTTGTGACCACTCTAGAGGTCACATTTTTCATGGGATCTTTACAAAAGTTGGTCAGAATGTTTATCTTGATAATATCTAGTTCAAGTTCAAAACTGGGCCGTGTGCGTCCAAAACTAGGTCAGTAGGTCTAAAAATAGAAAATCCTTTTGACCTCTCTAGAAGCCATATTTTTCAATGGATCTTCATGAAAATTGGTCAGAATGTTCACCTTGATGACTTCTAAGTTAATTTTGAACCTGGGTTATGTGCGATCAAAAACTAGGTCAGTAGGTCTAAAAATAAAGACACCTTGTGACCTCTGTAGAGGCCATATTTTACAATGGATCTTCATGAAAATTAGGTTGAATATTTATCTTGATGATATCTAGTTCTAGTTCGAAACTGGGTTACGTGCCATCAAAAACTAGGTCATTAGGTCAAATAATAGTAAAACCTTGTGACCTCTCTAGATGCGACATTTATCATGGGATCTGTATGAAAGTTAGTCTGAATGTTTATCTTGATGATATCTAGGTCAAGTTTGAAACTGGGTCAACTGCATTTAAAAACTAGCTCAGTAGGTCTATAAATAGAAAAGTTTTGTGACCTCCCTAGAGGCTATATTTTTCAACGGATCTTCCTGAAAATTGGTCAGAATGTTCACCTTGATAATATCTAGGTCAAGTTCAAAACTGGGTCACGCGCCATCAAAAACTAGGTCAGTAGGTCAAATAACAGAAAAATTATGACCTCTCTAGAGGCGATATTTTTCATGGGATCTGTATAAAAGTTGGTCTGAATATTCATCTTAATGATATCTAGGTCAAGTTTGAAACTGGGTCAACTGCGGTCAAAAACTACGTCAGTAGGTCTACGTCGTCCGTGTGTCCGTGCGTAAACTTTTGCTTGTGACCACTTTAGTTTAAGATTCAGCCTTGAAATTTGGATGACATGTACAGTTTTGCTCACCAAGTTTTAAACTGTCTTTCAGTGACCATAAATGTGACCTACTGATCTACTTTCTAATAATTTAGCATCAGTTTGTCATTTGAAAGATGTGGTTCAATATACTCAGGTGAGCGATTCAGGGTCATCATGACCCTCTTGTTTTTGTTATAAGGATTAATCTTCAGGTAAAAAAATAAAACTGACATGACCATTTTAAAAGAACTGTTTTATTCAAATACCTCTTTGAGATCTAACAAAATTATTAAAACCACATGATAGGGTAATAAAAGTAATATAGAAAACACAAAAAGTTATAAAATTACACAAGGTTTTGTAGCTTTTATCTTCTTTTGAAGTTCAGAATTCTAGAAATTTTTGTTTTCTACTTGCTTTCAGTTTTTGCATACTTTTTGAAATGCATTCATTTAACTCAAATGTGTTATTTTCTAAAAGTTCAGTCATTTCGCTTTAAATAATGGTCTCATGTTTGTGATTATGACTTTGTTTGGCAGAGATATCACAATTTAAAAATGAAAACCGAACCAAAACGTCTAACTGCTTTCTACAAAGGTTTCAGAAGTCAGTCCTTCAGTTCTGTTGAATCTTTACAAATAACAAACAAATTTAAGAAAAGAAAGTATATATGACTGTCTTTGGAGTGTTATTCAAACTATTCCACAGATCTGAACAACTGTTAAATTAAAATATTGTTATGTGACTAGTTCTGTGGTACTACTTACATAGATTAGGATTAATTGTTTTCATATTTTACTATATACTAAAATAATACAAATAGGCTGTTAAATCTCCTCAGCTTGGCGTCTACGGACAAGACATTTTACCATAATTTCTGTCAAAAAGACAGATAGAGTGGCAATGTTTCAGATAAATACTCATGCATTTAATATTCTTAAGAACTGACCTTGCAACGTGGTATTCACCATTTAGACCATGTTTCTTTATCTATAATAACTTTTAGTGTAAATCACAACCCTCCCCAAAACTGGATGGTAGAAGAAACCGTCTGACTAGAATTTGTTGAGACAACATGTTAACATGCCGTTATCAACCACATCAATCACAGAAATAAGAATAAAGTATGAAAACAGTTTAACATAAAGAACTTAATATGAGCAAGTGTCTATGGACAAGACACACATTGCCCTCTGACAACATAAGACTATGAATGCATCTTAATATGTTCATAAATGTAAAAAGCATTTAAAAACTCTAGAAAGAACGTGTTAAACTTTTAGCTGAGAACAATATTTTAAGAAAGATTACAACTGCGTCTTAACAGTAGAACTAATGAAACAAACTCTCTTGCTGACTGCTAAAATAGCTGTATGTTGCTTTATGTATAAATTGTACAACAGTTATCTTATCCAAAATGTGTTTTACATTGAGAACTGTGAACCTTGACTCAGCCAAAATGATGGCAAACGGACGTAAATGTTTATTTAATGCATATCCCTTAAATTATTTATACAATGTCAACCTTATATAGCATCCATATTTTACGATAAACGCATTCAAGCTGTGCTCTAAATGCAGAAAACGGACATGTAATTTTATTTGAATGTGAAGTTTGCTTTTAGTTTCTTGCGTATTGTTTTTCTAGAAATTGTTTTGTAGTATACTTACTCAAATCCCCTCGCAAACAAACATATCAGCTACTAGCAACCCTCCGGTCCTGTCAAGGCATTTAAATTATGCCCCCTTCGAAGAAGGAGGGGTATATTTTTTGCAGATGTCACTCGGTCTGTCGCTCGGTCGGTCGGTCGGTCGGTCGAATGGTCGACCGGTATGTAGACCAATCCGTTTTCGGATGATAACTCAAGAACGCTTCTGTTTAGGGTCATGAAAGTAAAAGGATGGTTGGTCATAACCAGCAGGTGATCCCTATTGATTTTGATATTAATAGGTCAAAGGCCAAGGTCACAGTGACCCGGAACAGTTGAACAGTTTCCAGATGATAACTCAAGAGCGCTTAGACCTAGGATCATAAAAAATGATAAGGTGGTAAGTCATGAGCAGCAGATGACCATATTAATTTTGATATCAGTAGGTTAAAGCTCAAAGGTCACAGTGACCCAGAATAGTTCAAAAGGTTTCCGGATGATAACTCAAGAACGCTTGGGCCTAGGGTCGTGAATGTTAATAAAGCGGTTAATCATGACACGCAGATGATCCTATAGATTTTGAGGTCAGTAGGTCAAAGGTCATGGTCAAAGTGACAAGAACAGTTTAACGGTTTCCAGATGATAACTCTAGGACGCTTGTGCCTAGGATCACGAAAGTTGATAGGGAGGCTGGTCATAACAAGCAGATGACCCCTTTTGATTTTGAGATCAGTAGGCCAAAGGTCAAGGATACAGACCCTGGAACAGTGAAACCGTTTCCGGACGATAACTGGAGTACGATGGGTTCTAGAATCGCGAAACTTAATAAAAAGGTTGATCATGACCAGTAAATTACCAATTTAGATTTTGAGGTCAGTAGGTCAATGGTTAAGGTCGCAATGACCTGGAACAGTTAAAATGTGTTAGGACGATTACTTGAGAATGCTTGAGCCTAGGATCACAAAACCTAATAGGGAGGTTTATCATGACCAGCAGATGACCCCTTATAACTTTGAGGTCAAAGGTCTAGGTCACTTTGAAGAAGAACAGTAGAACTTTTCTACAGAGTGACCAAATAATTTCTATTCCTTGTGCAATTACTGAATGCATGAAGGAGAGCTTTCGTGTTTTTTTTTTTTTTTTGGTCTTTTTTTTTTTTTGCTTTAGTTTCGTGAACATTTCCTCACTGGTGCACAGATGGGCACCTATGGTCTCTACCATCGAAGCTGGAAATTCGTAGGTGCGACGGTAAACCAAACAAAATAAAAAAATAATCCCTGATCATTTTCTTCATTGGTGATATAATTTTCTACACATGTCTTTGTAATTCCTTTACAATAAAGATCAATACAAAATTGACACTGCCTTGCATTGGTGGCAAGTAGTTCATATGATAGTAAGAGCCACTAAATGGGACTTTAGTGTGAATATGTTTCTATCTGTGACTAGTATGCGCCTTTAAACTTAGCATCCTGTATTCATGTAGCAAACCTACTGATTAATGCGAAAGAAAAATAGTTTGGTAAATTCATAATTTATTTGTTTTTCGTGTTTGTTTATGAATGAAGATACAATTTGAGAAAACAAGTATATCTTTAGTTAATTTTTAGTTTGATCCAAGTGGAAATATTTCGGTTGACATGCCTGGATTTAAGAAACACCCAGGGCTTGACGAGAAGATTCACTGCGTTGCTCTTGTTCAAGATGCATCTATGGTTGATACCCTGCAAGTTCTGAGTCCAGAAGTAACCAAGAATATTAAGGAAATGCAGACGGTTATGAACAGTTTAGGTAAATTGTATATACATTTTCATGCAACATTTCGAGTATGTATACTTTTCTGTTCTATACTGTAATGAATACGGCAACACGCATTACGATTATCAAGCAACGACATCAATTACGGATGTAAACTATTTAACTGTACGCTGTGTAAAACGGCTTATAACTCGTTCTTTACATAAGTTTAACACTACAAACGTGATACTACATAAATCTTTTGCAACATGCTTTATTTAATAAATAATGCCTAAACCGTCAAGGATGATCGGGCTGTTCTTAAACGATTTTTACGTATAAGGTCAGGAATTGAGATACTTCATCAAACCGAGCCTGCAACATTTTCATTTTTGTCATTGTGGGCGACCTGTGGAGATTTCACTTTTCCTATTTTCAGTATAATTGTTTGTTTCTTTCAGATATACCCCAAGTTGTTATATTGTCCAAGATTGACAGTATCTGCGAGGCGACGAAACAGGACGCAGCAAACGCCTTCAGGAGTGCCAAAGTGGAGAAATGTGTAGCGATAGTTAGACATTGTTAATGTTCGAATGCTACATATCTATTATGTTTTAATAATGAGTGAGGTCGGGTGCGCACAATAAACCGGTTTAAGCTCTCCAGTGGTGTTTTTGCCACTGCCCGTTCCAAGGCGTGCCCCACTGTGTTCCTTTGTTTGTTCGTTTTGTCCTAATGTGCTGGCTTTGTGTGTGAGCGCGTATATGTGTGTGTGTGTTTGTGGTGTGCGCGTCTGCGTGCTGTGGGTTTCGTTTTGGGGAGGCTGCGTTTTTGGAACGTGGCATTCCCTGTTTGATATTTGTCTTTGTTTATTAAATTGGAAAATAATCTTTCGTTAATAACAAAATTAAGTATTCTCCACAGTTCTTCGCAGATGCAGCTTTTCAACATTTTTACTACAATCGTGAAAACGTTCCATGAATCAAATCAATTACTGACATAGTTATAAATATTAGGCATTAAAGTTTTTAGGTTTAATTCTACGGTGTGCGCTTAATCAGAAATATTTAATAAATAATATCAATAAATGTCTTCTTTACTAGGTGTCGGAGGTTCTTGGACTCCCAAAAAACATGGTGTTTCCAATGAAGAACTACGAAAATGAATGCCAACTTGACCCTAGCATCGACACCATGGCTCTCCTCACTCTTAAAGGCATACTGAACAACTGTGACGCCCACCTCTTCAACCACTATGATGAGATTGTAAAGAAATACGCAGTGGCCGAGAGAAGAAATCCGTGAACGATATGAAGAATTTCTACTTCAAAATAATATGTCATATGAATTTCCATGAGTTGAAATGAATACTCGGAAACTATTTGGAATACAGTTAGATACAAATATGTATTAGCACCATTGACAAACTCGAGTGTCCTGGTATTGCCTGGTTCAAAAACATTGTAGTAATCGTCCAAACACATAGCCATTCAGTTTGATTGCAATTAAAAATTGACAGGGACCAATTTCAAACAGGAAAAGTCATGTTGAAAGAATGCAGCCACCCATACTGTTTTCAGTATGGAAATGAGGTTGTAATCGTGTGTTTTACATATATGCAACATGTATCACACTACACTACACCTTATTATGAACGCAAGTGCATTGATTACTTGTATGTACGATTTACATGAATCATGCAAGCATATTTTATGCCTTATTTTTAAAATACTTAGGTATTTTATGTGTGTGCGTACGTGCGTGCGTATATGTGTATGTGAAATACATCGTGTCATTTTCTTATCATGTTGCTTACAAGATTCTTTTTTTTTGTTTGTTTAAATGATTGTAATACTTCATCAATATATTGCATTCACAATGTAAAAATATATATTTGGTATTTTTATTTTCTTTTTGACCGCTATTGCAAAATACGTATTTGGCAATAAAAGGGATTTTCAGAAATCCATTGTCTGTTTTCTTTAGTAAGCTTTTGACAATGTTGAATTACGTCTTTGAAGCAGGCCTTAATTATAAAGGCAAAGTGAATTTTGAATAGTTAGTTCATATACACTATTCGTATTCCGACTATTAGTGAATATGTATTTCGTGCATATTTGTTTATATAAACATTTAATAATGCACTGAGTTAAGTTACGAGACGCGCCGTGTCTTTTTTGTTATTTCTTCACACCATTAATACGTAATGAATTATTGGTGATAATAATTAATTGAGGTTTCATATGAAGATAAAAATAGAGATGACTTACAATGTGAAAATTCAACTTTCACTGTTCAATTAACTTAGATATTAAAAGTAAAAATAGAGATGACTTACATTTTGAATTCTACTTTTATTTTCCGATTTACTTAGAGGTTAAAAAGGAAAATAGATCTGAATTGTACTTTCATTTTAATTTGTATTACTTGTTTGTTAAACATTAATGACGGAAATACCCAAATAAAAGAATATATGACAAAAGTCAAATGTCATCAATATTTACTACATGTATAATTATTATCATATTGTATACATCATCATTTAATCATCTCCATCATTACCAGAAACAGTGTTGTTTTATTCTTTTACTTACCACTCTTGGCACATCATTGTTATGGTATGCAACGCAAACAGTGTATGAGAAAAGAAAAGATGGTTTCCCTTTAATGCCTAGCGTTAAGCAAGTACCAGTTTTCACGTACTTTGATTGAGGTTGTCAGAGGGTAAAAGTCAGTCTTTCCGCACTCGAAACTAATAAATAAACTAGAATAAAATGTACACGCACTCGAAACAAATAAATGGACTAAAACTGTAAACCTAAAATAAATACATGTATTGCAAAAAAAAAAAAAATGAAACCAGCTTTCACGTACCCGCAATGGGTATTCTACCGCTAAGTTACTATTAATTAAGTGCAACTAATGAATCTAAAGAATAATTTGTAAACCTTTGTACGCTTTTCAACGGATGCCTATAGTAATCACTCTGTCCCTCCGTCTGTGTTTGTCTGTTTGAGGTCCTGTACAGGTCATATATTTGAAATTATTCCGGGGTTTTGTTAATTCTTCCAATAATTGCAGAGCACTTTAAGAAAAAAGCGGACAATACAAGAACCAATTTTTTCCTGCTTTCTCTATAATGTACTTGATTTTTGAAGCAACACGTCTTTTTCTGTTACAGCTTCTTTTTGTTGTTGGCATACTTTGCGATGCATGGTTCTATGACTGTGTTTGGGGATGCTCTGTGCAATCGGGAAAATCTACGCGTACATTTTATAAATCTTTTAGAGAAGTTGGCTGAACTGCATACAAAAGTGCTGTGTATAATATTGATAACCAAATGTGTTGCATTTCTTCATTAAATTTACTTACAATACTGCTTTGTCAGTATAATAAGCTCCAAAATAAATAATCCGAGGGCCTTTGTTTAATTTTCACGCTTAAGAAAATGTGTTTCTCACTAGAGCCATATGTATATCTTTATTACTTTTTAATTATCTCTTTTTATTAAATTTCCTTGTACGGGAAAATCAAACTTCAAATTAACACAATGACTAAAACTTTACTAAAATATTAAGATGAAGTGCAGTGTGATTCTTACATAAAAATCTCTTATTTTGTTGGCGAAGGTAGAACCCATTATGAACAGCAGGCAGCATGTCCAGTAACAGAGAGATAGCGATATCATGCACATGTGCATACAAAATGTGAATTAAATATTTACAAGTATACGTAATATTCAGCGTATGCCAAAGACTTTCAGGTAATCTTAACCTGATCAGAACTTTAACGCTTACACATGACTTATTTGTGAATTTTACTTGTCTGATTTTTGCCGCTTGAGATGTTCTTTGAACCTACACGTATGCGTATCCGCCAAAGTGCAACATCGCGACCTCTCTATTACAAAGTATACAGCTAGACCTGTGTTAAGCAACCCACAAAGGAATGAACATATGAAGTTGCCAAAGACAGACGGCTGTCTAATTCTTGATGCAAGGGCCAGCTTAAGATCGGTTAAGATCGAGGTAGAACATACAGATATTTTATGAGGCTCGCTATATCTATGTCGTTTTACGACGTCAGTAGAAATATTCATAATTATTCTTATTAGCATTCACAAACAACAAACACAAAGGTAGCTGGGAAATGGCCGCGACTTTATTTCATTGATATCATGGCATATAGCATGTTTAAATTTTAAGAAACGAATATGAACACAAGAAAAATCACTAGCTAAATGGCATAGCAACTTACAGGCAACGCAAAGAGGCAGAAGCCCATTTTATAGGCTGACAATGAAGAAACTGGCAAATTGCAGAGATTTCTCCATTCACAGCCGATGAGAAAGTGAGGCGAATTGCTCATTGTTTACTTCAATTCATAAATTGCTATATGCCATACCGAAATGCACATACGGTTACATGTGTATTGAGGGCCACTAAATATTTTATGAAATAAAATTCGTACAATCAATACACAGAATGTTGTTTTACATTAGCTTAAGAGTATATAAAAGGAATAACTCACCTTCGCTAATTCAAGACGTAAACAAGATACTTTTTTACCATTTATAATGAATTTCAATCTGTAGTCTGTTTTACCATAACCGTTACCTTTATATTTGTTGCTGAAACTTTATAAATTGTTACATCTTAATGATTTATAATTGGTAACAAATAATACATGAATCTTTAAAGTATGCCAGCGGTTATACATGTGACCTAATATGAATCAAAACATATGCACATACCTGGCTTGCTAATACTGTTACTGACAGAAATAGTATGAACTAGACATCATAATCTTCTCAAGCTCATATCCGAATGCCTGCAATTTTATAACTGCATACTGGTCACAGCCGATATCGTTTAAAACGAACGTTAGAAGCGACTTATGATAAAGACAAAAGCGTTTGCTGCAGTAGAACAATCAATTTAATTTTCCTGTTTGTAAGGCAGTTGGACTGCTTCTTAAATGCTGCATGTAACCCTGAACGTGGTTCGAACACCCAACAGAGAGCGACAAGTGATCCGTACCTTATGACTAATATTTTGTCGACTGCAATGGCCTATTTAAAATGTATTATATCTAATATTTTCATAAATATATTAATATCATTTCTTTTAAATTAAGTTTCTGAAATATTTACCAATGAAAACAGTTTTAAACAGCTTCAAAACTATGTCAAACGTAATTTTACCTTTTACCTGACGTTTACCTTTTACCTTTGTTTCATTTTACCTAATGTTTCCCCTAATGTTGGAGTATTGCTAGCAAACTGAAATACTTAATGATTACAATATATTAAAACGAATCAGTAATATTGAACATTTTCATAATTATTCAGATCAGAAATTGTCAACATCATCATCATCACCATCATCGCCATTGTTGTCTTATCATCGTCAGAATATTATCACCTTTGTCATCTTTGCCATCATCGACGTCACCATCATCCTTAACGTACTATAATGTACCAACATGATATCATATCATTATCATTTCGTAACACCACAATCATTATTGTCATCATTATCATGCCATCACCATCATCATAACAGATTCGTTATACTATACCATCATCGTAATCAAAAATATATTACCGTGTAATATCATATCATGTTATTCTCATAACGTACCATCGTGGTAATCATTATCATCTCAGCATTGTTGTATCATCATATCATCATCATGTTATATCATTATCATCATCATCAATTATAATTATTATCATATTTATGATCGTAATTAAATCGTACTATCAACGCCATATTGTCACCAAATCATCATCATATCATCATCATCATATCATTATGATCGTATAGACACAAACTGTATATCACCATATTATCATAATAGCATAAACATCATCATCATGAACAACATTATTGTCATATCGTCATAATATCACAATCATCATCATACCACCACCACCACCATCATCATCATCACCATCACCATCATAATAACATTATCATACTAGATACATATCATTGCATATCGTCATTATCATCTACAAAATAATACCACCACTTTATATCATGCTGACAAAACTGAACATTTTGATACCGATATTTTAATCAACATTATCATCATTGTCAGTACTTTCGATTATCTCAAATTACATTAAATTAAGCTTTTGTTACATGATAATTGTTCAACTATTAACAAACATACATGTGTGCAGAGCTGGAGATTTTGAATGAATGTTTATTATACTGTTATTATTCCTTCTCTTGAGAAGGAATATCTTAATTCAATAAGTCACACTTGACTGAGCTACTGATGTCGAAAGCTGTTGTAATTACAAGCTGGCCAATTAGACT
>NW_026459797.1:0-67091 GCF_021730395.1 Mercenaria mercenaria
GATCAATAACTTGAGAACCACTTGACCCAGAATGTTGAAACTTCATAGGATGATTGAACATGCAGGGTAGATGACCCCTATTGATTTTGGAGTCAGTCTATTAAAGGTCAAGGTCACAGTGGCATGTTCATGTAAAATCATTTTTTGGAAATAACTTGAGAACCACTTGACCTACAATGTTGAAACTTAATAGGATGATTGGACATGCAGAGTAGTCCGTCCGTACGTCACACTTCATTTCCGAGCAATAACTGGAGAACCATTTGACCTAGAACCTTCAAACTTCATAGGGTTGTAGGGCTGCTGGAGTAGACGACTCCTATTGTTTTTGGGGTCACTCTATCAAAGGTCAAGGTCACAGGGGCCTGAACATTGAAAACCATTTCCGATCAATAACTAGAGAACCACTTGACCCCGATTGTTGAAACTTCATAGGATGATTGGTCATGAAGAGTAGATGACCCCTATTGATTTTGGGGTCACTCCATCAAAGTTCAAGGTCACAGGGGCCTGAACATTGAAAACCATTTCCGGTCAGTAACTTGAGAACCACTTGACCCAGAATGTTGAAACTTAATAGGATAATTGGTCATGCAGAATAGATGACTCCTAACGATTTTGGGGTCACTCTGTGAAAGGTCAAGGTCACTGGGGCCTGAACATTGAAAACCATTTCCGGTCAGTACCTTGAGAACCACTTGACCCAGAATGATGAAACTTCATAGGATGATTGATCATGCAGAGTAGATGACCTCTAACGATTTTAGGGTCACTCTGTTAAAGGTCAAGGCCACAGGGGCCTGAACATGGAAAACCATTTCCAATCAATAACTTGAAAACCTCTCGACCCAGAATGTTGAAACTTCATAGGATGATTGTTCATGCAGAGTAAATGACCCCTATTGGTTTTTGGGGTCACTCAGTTAAAGGTCAAGTTCACAGGGGCCTGAACATTGATAACCAGTTCCGATCAATAACTTGAGAACCACTTGACCCAGAATGTTGAAACTTCATAGGATGATTGAACATGCAAAGTAGATGACCCCTATTGATTTTGGGGTCAGTCTATTAAAGGTCAAGGTCACAGTGGCATGTTCATGTAAAATCATTTTTTGGAAATAACTTGAGAACCACTTGACCTACAATGTTGAAACTTAATAGGATGATTGGACATGCAGAGTAGATGACCCCTATTTATTTTGAGGTCACTTGATCAAAGGTCAAGGTCACAGGAGCCTGAACAGTGACTTGAGAACCACTAGGCCAAGAGTGTTGAAATTTAGCTGGATGACTGGACATGCCAAGTAGATGATCCCTATTGCAGCCAACCATCAGTGTCTCTTTGACTTTCGCTCTTGACCCCTATTGACTTCTTGCCTATAGGACTTTGCATTTGGGGAGACATGTGCTTTTTTACAAAAGCATTTTCTAGTTATATAATTCGATGGCCGTCACAAAGGTTTCTAATCAAAAGTTGATTAAATGGAAAATATATATTACCTTTACCTTGATCTTTTGATGTAAAAACAAAAATTGTAGTAGCCACTGATGAAATTGTGATTATCACTAACATTACAACAAGTCCCACAACAAAGATCCTTTTGCCGCATTTTCTCCTTTGTCCATTTCCATCATTTTGTCGAGTCTTCCGATGAAAAAAAAACATGTCAATTATGTCTAAAGACTGTAAACATTTAGGGCTGCGTATCCTTTGAGCATATCCATGTTTTCGTAATAGATACAATGTAATGTTTGTCCTTTTTTTAAATAGATGACGATATATTCTTCTAATTCCTGACGTGATTCGCGTTTTATGCTATCTAACACTTCAAGCGCTTGTTTTATACAAGAAATTTTATGTATGCAAAGTAAAAACGCCGTAATGATTATTTGTTTGGCAGAGCCTCGACTTTTAAATTTTCTCCGACTCACTTAATAAAATTAAATTTATAAGACAGTAACCTAATGTTCTATTTATCCTACTATTATTCTCTATATACTTTTTTAAACATAGGATCTATTTATTCAAGAGCATATTTCTGACCAAATAACTGCAATAGAACATACTGTCTTATATACTACTTTATTTTGTTTTATGTAAAATTTTACATTTAATTTATTGAAAACGTTTAGTAAGGAAAATCTGCGAGATCCATTTCAAATTCTTATGTAAAAGTCGAGAAATTCCGCCAATATTAAATGTTGGCAGTTGTTTTTTTTTTTTTCGTTCTTTCAAGAGTTTTCAGCGAATGCTTTAATATATTAGGTTAAATGAGAGCAAGGACCCAAGTCAAAGAATTTTAAAATAGTTATCTTTGCACCTTGTTTAAGACAGACACATACCTAGTTGGTGGGTAATGTTCATTAAAAATGATCTTAAATCACATAGTAGGTATGATAGGACATTAGGTTACTGCCTCTATAAATTTAAATTTATTAGGTTCGTCTACGACATGCTAAATGTTTCGGCTGTAACAGACTTACCTGATAAATTTGAATTTATATGACACTAATCTAGTATTCTCTATATATCAGGCTAGTAAATCGTTTCTATATTACGCTTGTAGCCATTAAAGTTACATATCGTTACATTTGTTTATTTATCATTTAGTTACTTGAACAAAGAAGGTAAACAATAGTGATAAAATCTGCATTCTAACGTGCGTAGATTTTTTTCAGTTAAATAAAGAAGGAAGCTAACCAGTGTATATTATACAAAAAACAACGATTTACGCGTGGATCAGTAAGAGAACATTAGGAAGTCATTTATGACGTCAAATTGCTTCATTGCGTCTTGTTTATTACTACTCACAGACATAAGATTTCGTATGATTTTTATTATAATACTGCAATGTGCATGTAAGAACGAAAACAAGGCCTTCTTGTGGTTCAGTGGTTCCTCGTTCAGATGCTCGGACATTTAAACACTGGCTAAAACCTTTCAGGTTTATTTCCCGCACAGCTGAAGTATATCAGGCGATAAATCAAGCGGAGGCCTTGATGCTTTGTAGGGTCGACGCGCGGATCTTTTCCATACATTAAGTCTTAGAACTGCATGTAGCTTGGTGCGTAACAATAATTAAGTCAGTGGATAATTTATTAAAAGGTTTTTATGTACTCACTCGTTCATACGGCTTGTGCCTATTTGATGTTGCCGCGATTCGAGTTTTCACTATCCAAAACGTTTTCGTTGTTTATTGTTGCGTACACCTCATCATCTCTTGTGTCTGCTGTAGACTTATTCAACTTTTCATACGTGTTTACTTTGCTAGCTGAAGATGCAATGTCAACAAAAGTATTTTCTCTGCCGACTTTATTTGCAGATGGAAAAGAGAGGTAGCCTCCAATAATTGTATCAGGATTTCTTGAATGATGTTCAGCCGGAGATTTTTCTATTAATTCTATTCCTCGTGATTGTGGTGATTCTTTGTCTAACACAGGGGTTATATATATGTCACTTTTGATTGCGTTACTTTTATCATCTCTTAATGATGCATTGTTCACTGATGATAATTGTATATTTTCATAACTTTTCAACACTTCGTAATTCTTGTCTATATCAGGTGCCAATGAGTTTTGTGAATCCATTCTTCATTTATGCTATTAAACAATTTTTGTTCCCATAATGTTCTTTATTCTCATAAACGAAAGACTCGTTGTTTCATTGACGTCACTAAATCAAACTGTTTGTCTAGTTTCTAAATTCAAACATAACGCAACATAATGCAATGTAAAATAGTTGAATAGCCGAAACAGTTAAAAGGAATGTATTAAATGTCAATAAGATAAAATCATCTTAAATCCTTTTCGATGTGTGACTTGTGTAAGATTAGTTAATTTTACCGTATCTACATTATATGTAATAAACAACCATATACACAAGGCAGTAACTTCTATTTTGAAGCCATTTGGCACTCGAACTTGACAGTATGTTATATAAACTGAAAACGTAATTATCCGTCGTTGAATGCTTGCATATCAGTTTGTAATTCCAAGATTTAATCCAATCAAACCATTTCTAATTTAACCCTATTTCAACAGGAAGTTTCACAACGTTCAGAGATACATTCAATACACCTAGATTAAATGTAACACTATATCCCTGTAAACATGAAGTTATCGGGCCAACGACGGAAAACCGTCAAAGGATAATCGTGGCCCAGCAATGAATAATAAGTATTGTAAATACAGCGGTTGGGCCAACGCTGAACGAATTTTAAATTTCAGTCAAATATATCTCTGCATTGGCCCAATACTGATTTTCAGGGAAAGACTTACACAGAGAAAACATCGTTGGCCCAACGTTGGCCCATAAGAAGTCATAATAATATAATAATAATATATTTTACAGGTCACTGTTTTATCACAAGCCCCTACAGGTAAACACGTTGTGTAGGTGTAACATGCAGTATTTAATTAATAATTAAATACTTTTTTGTACCGATTCGTAATCTGATAGTTTGGACTAATTAAACTTAATACTTATCTGCAGCCGTAATGATATTTTGAACTGTTTCAAATCTTCTACCTGAAGAATCTAATGTGTGACAAAAATATTGAAGAAAATAACTGCTATTATTAGATAAAGATAGAAGCAATTAGATTATAATAACAAATATCTAAGTTTATACAATCATAAAATGTTTACAATAAATATGTTGAATATTCCAGAACATGAACTCTCGTTAACCAAAGTTATGTAAGAAATCCCAGAAAATGTGGTTAATTTTACTCTCTAGGCGAGATTCCTAGCTGCATAGGCATGTGAAGTAAAGGAAACTATTATACATGATAACAAAAACCCGGTCTATTAGCTATAAACTGTAAGTATAAGTTTTTGAATATTTTTTTATAAAAATGTTGAATCTTATGGAGAAATTGTTTTTATAGCCTGTATGCATGTAGTATCTATGTGACATGAACATATGTTGAATACTTTTATCTAAAACTGGCGGATGGCACTAGTGTTGAGTATTTAATTCTGTAAATAAAATAACTCATATTCTCGTTAATTTTAACATATTTTTCTCGGTTAAATACAGACAAAAATAAATTTCATACAGTTTATGTCCAGAGGTTTATGTGCATCTGTATAGTTATTGTTATCAATATGACGTAGATGGTTCAATCCACATTATGATTTTCGTTTTATACAGGATGCTGTTCAAGACAGTAATAATTGAGCGCCTAGCACTGTGGGGCACAGGGGAAAAAAAGAAAACATAGAAAGCTGCAACTTCAGTGAGAAAAGAAACTTGGATATATAATGAGTTAAAATACAGACAGTAATTCATTTTAATAGGATTTAATCAGTGGCTGAGAAAAGAAAAATAGATTTATAAATGGCTGGAATAAATATTTTACATGTTGTAGTGATGAAATATTCGGTTATATTTCTTCAGGAAACTTGCAAACAAATGTTAAATAAAAGTTAGATTTCTTCTTGTTAAATGTTTAACAAAATTACAATTATTTGAAAATAAAATGTGTACTAAATAATTTTAGTTTTAGTCTATTTTTTCAAATTCGTAATCGTTGGGATAGCATTGGCATCCTTCTTTCGGCCAACAAAGAAATAGAGTTGGCCCAACATAGGACCAACCATGATAGACGAAAAAATGTTGTTGGCCCAATGGAGGGCCAACGATAAGTGTAGGATACCAGTAGTTGGCCCAATTGAGGGCCAACGATAAGTGTAGGATACCAGTCGTTGGACCAACGGTGCACCAACAGTTGGGCCAACGTTGCGCCAATTAGCAAAATGGCGTTGGGCCAACGTTGGGAATCTTCGTTGGGCCAACGAAGAGTCTGCAGTTGGCCCAACGTTGGGCCATCGCATGTCTGCTATCTGGGATGTAGGTGTATTGTGTACCTTTCTTATTTGAATGCAATCAAGCTTTACATTGTATACAAAGGAAATCATAAGGTAACAATGACAGGAATGAAAACGGTTCAAAAAAGTTTAACGGGTTCAAGCTGGGGTAGACACGTTTTGATTTAGAAAATGAAGCCAGTCTACAGCAGCGTGTGGATGGATGTTTACATGGATATTTACTGAATGTAGTAAACGACGATGAAATTAAAACAAACACAGTAAGGAATACAAGTAGGCACCAAATTAGATTGATCAGTGGCTTAAACACCACCGGTGGGGTTTAAAAAGCTTAACTGTGCACAAACTCCACTAAATTAACAAAAAGTCATATTCTAAACCTACATGTTCTTATAGAAGGAGAACGTAACAAAACCGCTATGCGTGACTGTGCAGATGTAAGAGCAACATTGAGTTCGAAATCAAAATACGCTACAGCACAATAGAATCGAAGTAGGGAATTATTATCTTTATGAAAATATCAAAAAATGTATAAGATTAAGTTATTTCAAGGCCTATTTTAGTCATACCAGAAGTATCAAATTTTAAACCTTAATCTTTAAAAGTACTCTTCGCAAAACTTAAATGGAATATGTACTGTTACAAAACTTCAGTCTGCTTCCGTAATTTTACTTCGATAGAACTACTACCCTGAAACTTGTTAAAATCTGCATTGTCTCGTATTATTTATGCGTTATAGGCTACATGTTTCGAGTTATCTTTGTAAAAAACAAAGAAAAATATCAAACAGGGAATGCCACGTACCAAAAACGCAGCCTCCTCAAAACGAAACCCCCAAACGAAACTTACTTGAATTGATATGGCAACAATGTATCGGTTCGTCTCTTGTTAACGCACTTAAGGCTTCATTTCTTGGGTAATATTCCTAAAACTTAATACGCCCGCGGGCGTCAGGATAGCCGGTTATCCAGTGTGTATTCTATTGTTCAAAATACGACCAAACTTAAATACGAAAGATAAATATTTTTAGCCAAAATCTAGAGGTCAGTGCCTTTAAGAAGAAAAAGGTCAATATTCAAGTCCTCTTACGTGTCAAAAAAGCTTTCTTCATCATCATTAACTCAGTTGTTTTCATCATTTTCACAATTATTTTCATCCCTTTACGAGACCATTAGCTCATCGACTTGTGATTTATGCCGACAAAGGGCTTCATGTAAGATTCGGTTAACGGATAACTTTGACGCTTCCTGGATACGTTCGGGCGTCCGAAGGATCGAGTCGTACAGAGGATTAAAGCCTATTTTCTGTAGTTGTATCAGCACCTCGGTAAAGAGCTGTCTAGAAGATTTTCAGAAACAGAAAAAGAACATCAGAAAAATACATGTGCAGAGAGAGAGAGAGAGAGATAGAGAGAGAGAGAGAGAGAGAGAGAGAGAGATAACATAACTATGCATATCAAACTTGTTACAGGCTACTGTTTATTGAAAACTGATCATCGTGAAAGAAATTGGATATGTGGCGGACTGGAAATACTTCAGTAAGGATGCTAAAATACAGGTTATCTTTGAACAATACGTTTGGAAATGATGTTAAACTGAACAAATCATCGTTACGTGGGCATGGTGCTATTGGTGCCTGAATTTCATCGATGTTTGAAAGAGCTTGTTTGTTTACAATTTATTCATCGAGGACGAGGATTGGATAGAACCACTGGAGACTTGGAAGAACTCTGGAGTGATTAAAGATTTGAGAGGTTAAAAGTGAGTCAATTTACATTTATTGTTAAATAAAGTGCTCACTGTTGTTGTTGTTGTTGTTTTGTTGTTTTTTGTTTTTGTTTTTTTATTTAATACAAAAGTACAGTTCACTCATGCATTCGCATGTGAACGAAGTGAGTTCTGAGTCGCTCCCGATAAAATTCACGTGAAATTTCCGTAATACTTCAAATTTAGAGAGCAAACTCCAATGGCGACAAGAAATTACAATGGGAGACTGCCGTTGAAAATATGAATTTACCGTTTATTTGGATATTTGGCAAAGCAGAAAAAAAATCGTTAAATTTCTCGAGGGTGATTTTTTTTTTAGTTTATCAAACCATGTTTACTTTGCCGATAAGTGTCGTATTTTTGTCATATGTCATCGAAGTTGGAATGGAACAGACTTTAAACATTTTGATATATTTTATCTCCAGTACTAGGGAAATGATAACTCACTTTAAGAACTTGAAAATCTTGTCTGGATTTTGTAAAGTTTTCATTTATTTTTGTTATAACCTGTTGAATGTGGAAGGTGAATGGAACAGTATGACGATGCTTCATCAATTTTTTTCTCACTGCTTGAATTTCATTCGAACTTTATCATTTACTGTACCATAAATAGTGCCCTCCTTTACAATCGTCATGACTGCCATTGAGGGACAGATAATGGTGCCGTATGCCTCACAGACCATTATAGCCCCGGGTAACCAGTGCCGTAGATACACAGACCTGTGTTTGTAAGTTTGTTGCATAGCAACATCGGTATGGTATAAAATGTAGTTTCAGTTTGGTATGTAATTAAAACGTTATTAAATCAACGACTTTTAAGTCATAATGGCACACATAGTTACATAATGGCGCTACAGGTTGTGCAGATATTATGACCAGGATATACAGAATAGATGTTAGTTAACCTCATAAGTCATTTGCATATTTGACATCTGTATGCATGTTGATGATTTCACATATTCATGGTTAAAAACTTTTTAGTAAAATTGGCTTTAAAATATAGGTATTTTCTAGTGATTCATTGTAAATAATTTATCGTCAAGTAAATACTGCTTAAACTTTCATTTGAAAAAAAATCAGAATTTATTCCTGGAAAATTAGATTGTTCATTTGTGTCATATTTTAAACTAAAGATGGATGGAAAGAAATATAAATTTTTCATGTATATTTGTAAATTGAATTTAATAAAGTTTTACGAAGATGAATTTTCCTTTTTATATTCCTTAACCCTTACCAGCTGGACACAGCTGATTCTGCCTTTGAGACTAGTGAAGATTTTAATCAGCCAGCACTTCCGTGCATTCTGATCAAGATCTGCGTTGTTTGCCATTCAGTCAGTATTTTGTTTTGGTAAGCACCCCTTTAACAGCTAATGGTACTGTCCAAATTGAAAGATTGACAAGTTCATTTTAGAAATTTAGCAGGGTAAGGGTTAGATTAATTATATTTTGTTAGCTCCTTTGGTATTTATTCATGAAGTTCCCTCCAAAGAATAGTAGTCCAATGAACTCCTTTCATTTAATTACCTAGACCAGTATATTCGAGGAAAACTTGATGGATCAGTGCTTAAGAATCGCCTTGTATTAAACAAAGAAGTATAAAATGCATTATTTTATAGCTCTTTGTATGAAAATATTAGCAGATAAAACCTTTCTTGCATTATTATTATTATTATACCAGATTTATATAGCGCGCTTTTCATGACCAATTTCACGTTCAAAGGCGCTTTACATAGTTCAAATGCAGCCACACAGGGCGCATAACTCATCCTCTACTAGTACAGACACAGAGCGTTTTCACCAGAGAAACAGAGTGAGACAAAGCCCCCATGACAGAGAGATCAGAAATCAGATACAGGCTTGTCCGGCTAACTTAGGCTAGCTCGTTGCGAATAGACAGCCTGGTTCTTTAACGTGCCCAGTGTATAGCACTGATACACGCAAGGATTGCCTGGGTTCCTGACCAGTACACCTCTAGTTGGGTGGGAAACACTGAAAAGCGTTTCTGAAAATTCCGGAGTAGCTGCCGGGGATCGAACCCCCGACCTCAGGATTGGAAGGCCAGTGTGCAAAGCACTGAGCTATCCGTCCACCCATATGATACCATATGATACCTGACTTGCATTTCTGATGATTTATCTGGTACAGAAAAAAAACAACCTGTTATTTTCTAGATATTTTGTTATTTGTAGAATACTGTTCTCAAGAAAAATGATTTGACTCTGATTGAAGATATTGAAGAAGCGGATAAGAACGTCCAGCAATTTTGGTAACGTTTTGCAGTAACTCGACAGAGCCTCGTTACTGGCTCATTATCAGTTTAACTTCAACTATAAATTGCGAAATATTCAACGTCTTTTGAACCAAGGCACTTAAAAGAGTAAATAGACTTTCATCAACGATTGAAACCCTTGGAGAAGGGAGAGGGGGTGTACATTGGGTATTTATTTATAACCTTAACAGTTTTGTATGCTGATTTGCAATCTGGACAAATTTGAATGTTGGTGTACGGTCATTCAAAGTCTGATTTCATTATCTATATATCTAGGTCCGAATTAAATGTTGATCTACGACATATGTATAATGTTGAAGATTGAATGTGCCGATTTCGGTACACAATCTATTTTACAAGTACGTATAACATAATTTAGGAAGTGAATTTTACAAGAGCACCCCCTGCGTTTACCAACACTTGACATAAGGCAAGAATGTTTATTGTCCTTTCTTACATTCTTACATAGCTATTGACTAATAAATTGTTAAAACTTCAAAGCTAACATTATTTAAAAAAGTGAACAGAACACAAATATCTTTAAGCATATAGAGCCATAACTCAAAACGTAAGAGAAATTTATAGTTCTTCAAATACTTAAGGGTAAAATCATAATAAATAAGACTTAGTGTATAAGCTGTAGCTCTAAGAATGGACCTAAACAAAAATATTAAACAAGAAATTCATTTTTTTTTTGAAAGTACAAATTGTAGAAAGATTGTAGAAAGATTGTCAAAATCTTGATATAATGCAATGAGATCTTGATCTCTTGCGACGAGAGTTATGTTTTTTTCCCTATTTTCTCATCAAACGATATTTGTGCGCAAGTTTTAGCTTTTATAGATTTTTAGAAAAATAAATCTTTTAACCAAAATTCTACCATAAAAACTCCTGTTCTTGTCACTTTTATGTGGTGTTTTAACAGGAAAGAAAACGCGCCTTGAAAACAAAACATTCTTTAGTAAACTTAGTGTTTTTTTTTTTCAAATGTATTTCATTTTTAAGAAATATTGTTTCGTATTTACGAAATATAAGATATGCACTATCGAAAATAAATGTGCAAATTATCCCTAAGAACACAAGAATTTATGTTTTCGTTATTATAAAATTTTTATCACATGTTTAATGTCGCAGAAGTGAAATAAAGCCATTACATAAATTAATACACTAGTGTAATAAATTGACTTGCTCATAATAGCTAAAGAAGGTAGTATTTTAAGATTTGGCTGGAAAAGCAAACATGTGATAAAAAGAATGTTACATTTGTGACTTTCCACATTGAATTTATTAAGCTCGTTGAATAAATTCAATATGATAAGACACTCGTGCAATATCCTCTATATAGTTCGTATTTACGAAATACTTAACAGGTTTTTTACGAATAAATCATGTTCAAGATGTAATAAACCTTTTTTACCAGATGACTTTTTGCAGTTTGGAAATTATTTGATCATGCCTTTCCGTGATTAAAGCTGTCGTTAAATACCTTAAAGAGATTAGAACATTAGGTATACTAGGTATACACACTGACAGAAATTGTCCATTGGATTTACCCATCGTTAGTTCAGACTGCAATTGTTTGTGCTGGCCAGTGTCTTTTAAATTTTATTTTTGTTCGTTTATACATAGGGACTTCTTGCAAATTAATGAACCGCGGAAGCAATTCTTGTATGAATTGCAAGAAGTCCCAGAGTGGTTTACATTCTTGTATTTACATTCGCCCTATTCTTTTCCATTGGAAATTATGACACCAAAAGGAACGGCACCAAAGTTATGACAACGCAGGTTAGTGAAAACAGGCCGACATCCGCTTATACTCGGAGAGAACGTTTCTTTGATGACGTCGCAGTTATTCCGTCTGGTGAACAGAATGGCCGAGAGGAGCCTCGTTACCACCTGAACAGTTACCATCGAGGCCCGATATTCCCATCTGCACCTACAACCAGTGGAAGAATCTTATAATCTTACACCCTGTAGTGCAAGATGACTCGCGTGCTGCAATTGACGTATAACGAACTACATCTATGTAGAAATGTCGTGCAGTAATTAGTGATTTTTACGTTAAATCGAATAAAACTTAAATAGCTTGATAGTTCCTCTTTGTGCATTTTAATTTATTTCTCGATTCAAAAGAAAAAAAAAGGTAATGTTCCATTGCAGGAGATAAAACTAAACCAAAACTATTACGTTGTTTTTGTCTTGACGCACTTTTAGTTTACGGACGTAAAGTTTGCGCGCTTTGTTTATACGGTAATGTAAGAAAAAAGAGCAATAAATTATTTGTTTTATTTTGTTGAATATATTACGGAAGAAAAAGATTCTATCACTGGTTGTAGGTGCAGATATACTCTTGGGTAACTGTTTGTGCGTTATCTCAGCAGAGCCTCGTTTCCGCTTAATAGTTATCCTCGCGGCCGAATATACCCTTCTGAACCTACAGCCAGTGAAAGAATCTTATATCTAGAGACTGTAAATATTTAAATAAACGACCAACAAGGTTAACACCGATATATGTCGTTGACAGTGCCAACTCATTTGAATTGCCTTGCCTTATGAATATGTCAGACATATGGCAGTTGTAATCTGTAATCCTACACAGACGTATGTAATTACATTTTTCTCATGACATTGTAATCAAATACATTTGGAAATTTCGACTTCATTTAATTGTAATTAAACAACTGTTACAGTACTCTTTGTACGTTATTTGTTGAATGTGATTGTTTTGCTTTCAGGGACTTTCGGAGTGATCTGATATTATATATTCCAACACTGAGTGTATAACTAAAAATATAGTGACAATAAAGATAGATAGTAAAAATAAGATTACTCAATCTTGTCCCAAATCGTTCATAAACATTTGTGCTGCATTGTGTATTGTAAATAGTCGTATAATAAGTGGTAAACCGCCTCGATAGCCTAGTGGTAGAGCGTCCGCTTCGAGTGCGGGAGGTCGTGGGTTCGATCCCCGGCCGCCTCATACCAAAGACGTAAAAAATGGTACCAGTGGCTCCCTTACTTGGCGCTCAGCATTAAAAGGGCAGAAACTGGCCTCTGCTCTCATATAAGTTGTAGAACTTCCTTCACAATCGACCTAAAATAAATTATGTATAAACTAAACTAATAAGAAATTAGAGAATGTTTCCTGTAAACATGTAGCAAACAATACACATGTACTTATTGCCGTGTTCGACTTTAACAAATACATCTTGAAAAAAGTCGACTAGCTTGTTTTTGTGTGTTCTGAAATCCATTTCGTTTCTTTTATTCTACTGAAGAAACGTTCTTTTGTAAACATGGGGAACAGTTTATGGAGTTACATGGCAGCTTTAAAGCCTTTATGCATATATATTAAATCACGTGTGGTAGTAAATTTACTTGAGGAAGTAGAGATACTCTGTAAGTGAATTCAAAGTGAAAAACAGAAGACAATAGCGAAAAATAAATGAAATAATAATAAACAAAAATAATGAAATATGGATTATCCATATGTTAAAAGCAGAAAAGATTCGAGTCCTGATCGGTTAGATGGAACACGGAAAAGTCTTGGAGCCACACGGATAGACGGTAGCAATGACTATGGTTCCGACTGGTTGAATGGTGGATACAACTGGGAGGCGAGTCGCAGAGAAGAATACGGCATGTCACGACGGGATGTACCAGAAGACTGGTACGCTCTTAGAACGACCCTCCGAGATGACAGTGGCAACCGGAGACGTGACAATTTAGGCCGAACCATGAAAGAAAATTTAGGCGCCACGCGGCGCGTGGATTTAGGCGCCACAGGCGACACGCGGCATAAGGATTTTGGTGCGTCTGCTGCAGACGGCTTAAGAGCTACTAACGGGAATCTATATCGGGATAGCAGGTATGGTAATCCTGAAGTGCCATACTATCGTCAGGTACTAGATACAAGACAGTACGGAGCCAGTAGATCGAGCCCCAATCCCACACATGTGCGAGAAGAAACCATATATCATACTATAGAACCCTACGATTCCGCAGTGAAAGAGGGAAAATACTTAATAGGTAGTGGACAAGAGACAGGTGCCGGAAAACAGAGGCGTTGTACGAGTGTAGCAGACGACAGAGATCTGATGCAAGAACGGCACGCTATGTTCGGTAAGGTACGTGAATTTTTTGGTAGAGTCATAAACCAGAAATGTAGATTAACGCGACAGATTGGATAGATATAATTTATTGTGGTAAAAATAGACAATATACCATAAATTAAATACAAATTCAATGTCAACATAATAAATTTGAATATCAAGTGCAATTGTAGATGACGTATAATCAATACCAAGGAAACACAAAAGAGAGCATAAAGCTTTTTTATTTCCATTGTGGTCTTTGACGTCATCCCTAAGCCAGTTCTGTCTTTGCTAAAAATATATATGTTATACTTTCTGTTTTCATAGTTAAAGTGTCTCGGAATTTATGATCCCTATAGACACAACTTACCTTCTTAAAAACGAAAATAGCCCAGGAAAAATTAAAAATATATCTATGGGTGTCTCCCTACGTTCTCCTAAATACCCACCTCCTTTATCCCCCACTCCTCTTACTCATTTTTGCCGTTCCAAAATGATTTTTGATCGACCTGGGTACATAAACCTTTCAAATTAAATACTAGTATTTGTCCCTTCGATAAAGATTAAAAATGTTTGAATCACTTTGATTCATTTGAGAAAGTTGTCATTTACTTGCGGAGAACAAAGAACACTTTTTCGGTTAACTGATTGTTTTAAAAGTCTTGTATATAAAACTGAAATACTGTTTAACCAGTCAAACTAATACACACTACTTATTTCAACAAAATTTGGTATAACAAGTAACCAAGCACGTGAACGATTATTTAAAAACACTTACACTCCTACTAGGAGATTTCTTTAAATGGGGCTCCAGATACTTAATCTTTTCAAACGCTAAACTCTGTCAATTTTAAGAAACATTTTGTATCATTTATAACGAATATCAAAAGGCCCATTACTGATATATATAGTGTTAGACCCATTTTATTGCTTTTTGTAGATTTTTATAATTACCTCCCTTTAATATGAAAGTATTATAGCTTCAAACATTTCTTTTCGATATAATTTCTGGTTTTACATTTCCATTTGATAGATAATGGGATATTTGACCATCATCTAAAATCAAAACAAAACAAAAAATCAAGTAACTGCAGTTTTATTGTCAATTATCAGGTTAAAAAAGATATTGACTGTAGATCAAGTGTTGCGTTTCTAGATGTACACAGTATATATCAGAAATTCGTTTGCAATGCATGTTTGTACCCAATTGAAAATAAATGAGTTCCGAAACTAGAAGCAGTGTTAAAACCAAACTGTTGTCTACCATTCCGTAGCTACACAAGGTGCCTTACCGTGGTCCATTTGTTCCAAAGTGCACACCTCGCAAAACTGTTGTCTATCATCCCGTAACTACACATGGTGCCATACTGTGGACCATTAGTCCCAAAGTACACGTTTTAGCAAACTAGGGTCTATTATTCCGTAGCTCGTACGCACGGTGCCTTACTGTGGTCCATTAGTTCCAAGTGCACACCTGGCCAAACTATTTTCTGTCATTCTCTAGCTACACACGGTGCCTTACTGTGGTCCATTTGTCTCAAAGTGCACACCTGGCCAAACTATTTTCTGTCATTCTCTAGCTACACACGGTGCCTTACTGTGGTCAATTTGTCTCAAAGTGTACACCTCGCCAAACTGGAGTATATTATTTGGCAGCTATAACGGTACCTTACTGTGGCCCATTAGTCTGTACCTTCACACAACACCATACTGTGGTTTAGTTGTCCATAATTTTATACCTTACCAAACTGTAGTGCTACAAACAGGGTCATACTTCAGTTCATCAGTTCTTAGCAAATTGAAACTGTCCATTGGTCCCCATCATTTACAGCGCTAAATGCGGTCCATTAGTCTATAGTTACATACAGGGTCGATGTGTGTTCATTTTGTCTGTAGCTGAACACTGGGCTGAATTTCTGTCAATAAATATTAGCTGTACAGGGGTTTAAACTGCGGTCCATTGAACATAACAACACATATGGCACAACTGCGGTCCATTTGCCCGTAGTTTCACATAGTACTAAACTCTATTTCATAAGTTCTTTGTTACAGTCATGATTAAACGGCGGTCTATTAGCCCTTAGCTACACGTAGGTTCAGACCACGGTCATTCAAGGCTTAACTGAGATCCACTAGTACTAATCAGAAACAAACTGAGGCTCATTAATCTTTAACTGTACTCAAGATCAAACTGATGTGCTTTACTCTTACGATTTAGATAGAGCCAAATGCAGTCCATTTGTCCCTAGTTACACACAGGGCTAAACTGCGACCCAGTAGTCCATATCTGCACACAACAGGTAAATGTCAAAATTGCTTTCCTAAACTCTTCAAAACCTGAAGTTTATAGGTTCTTACTTATTCCGAAGAATGCAAATTAAAAATTTATATTATGTTTACTTTATGTTCACGTTACACTAAACATTTTTATGCTATATATTTTTGCAGATAAGAACAAAATGGGCACCCAGTTACAGACCGGACGATCCGGCAACTGTCTCCAAATGGTCCGATGAAAATTCAAGCAAGGATGGTGACCCACGAAAGCGGAACCTTAGGCTGGTCATTATAGTAGCTGTAGTGGCTGTGGTTGTTCTGGTGGCAGCTCTTGTGCCAACACTCCTACTTACACTCGGGAAGGACGAAGGTTCGAGACTGCATCAAAATGTTTATACTTTTATACTCGTTTTAGATTGAACTCTAAAATAAACCGTAAATCATCATGCAATTTTAGTTTTACTAGTAGTTACTTAAATAATTCTCAAAATTCGAAAAAGGTCTACCGTTTTCGATACCTTATATTAAAGTATTTCCCTTCAATACTGACATCGCAAATGCATTGGTATCATGTATATAGTTAAGTAAAAAATATGTTTACCTTATAAACTTTTGAGTAGTTCATGCAGCGATTTTAAATATACTGTTCACCAGCGAGGCAGGGTTGTAAAGCAATAAATTTTCACACACAATGTCAAGATGTCGGAAGTTTGACTATCATCATTAGAGGGGGTTTCCCTTAATATCCTTACTGAAATATCTTAAGACTTAAGGCTAGACTAAAAGAATCTCATCAAATATTTTGTCATTGTTAGTAACTAAAAATGGCATCAATTGATATAAATTTGTTTTGGTGATAACAAGTCACTGAATGCGCATGTCATAAATCAGGACCGCAAACTCTTAACGAACTTTAATACGTTTTGAACTCTCTTTGTTTTCAGAAAAAGAAGTTCTCGCACAATATGAGTTTAAGGCCACAATTACAAATAGAGAGTACAGTGCAGACATGGCCGGGAATAACTCTGACGCCTTCATAAAAGTAGAAAACGAATTTTGCGATCAGGTATGTGCTCTCACAAATAAAAAATAAGAAATGTTTCGTTCGAACTTTAGTGGAACAAAATAAAGCGCTTTGACTGATGACATACAGAGACTGTTGCAATATATTATTCCAAAATTACGTAAAAGAAGGATAATGAAGACCGGAAGTTTAAATTGTATTTTAAGGTGTCTTTCTGAACATTGCCGGCCGGTGTTTGCGTCTGTGCATAAATAATTCTTAAACTATAAAAGATAAAACTTGGATCTTGAAAGTTAATGTAATCTTCGTGCTAAAGCATATTTGAAGAACGTATGTTTTCCAATCAATTTTGACTGGTATAGTTATATGAAATATCACAAATAATTTTAGCTGGATCAAAATGCTGCTAACAAGAGAACAGCGGAGTTTTCCTACGATGGATGTGCCGTAAAAGAAATTAAGTAAGTGTTAGGACTTGACTTTTTTATGCCCCCACTTTGTGGGGGGAGGCATATAGATTTGCCCTTGTCCGTCCGTCCGTCCTTCCGAGAATGTTGTGTCGCGCCTACCTCAAAAGTATTTGACGTAAATTCACAAAACTTTACAGAAATGTTGGCCAGTATGTGTAATTGTACACCTGGGGTTTTGCGTCCGTATCATTCAGTCGTGTAGGAGCTATGGCCCCTGACTTTGTAAAAATGTGTCATTTTAGTGTTGTGTCGCGCCTAGCTCCAAAAGTATTTGACCTAGAGTGACACATCTTTACAGGAATGTTGATCAGCATGTGTAGTTGTGTATCATTCAGTCGTGTAGGAGTTATGGCCTCTGACTTAGTTAAAAATTTGTCATTTTAATGTTGTTTCGCGCATAGCTTTAAACGTAATTGACCTAGAGTCACCAAAGTTTACAGGAATGTTGGTCAGCATGTGCAGTTGTGCACCTGGGGTTTTGCATCCGGATTCATTCAGTCGTGTAGGAGTTATGGCCTCTGACTTAGTTAAAAATTTGTCATTTTAATGTTGTGTCGCGCGTAGCTCCAAAAGTATTTGACCTTGAGTCACGAAAGTTTACAGGAATGTTGGTCAGGTGTCCTTTGTCATGTAGTCGGGGCATCTGTGTCCCATGGACACATTTCTAGCCAATATACTGGATGGTTATCTTGCAGCCTTTTGAAATGAAACACCACGTATCGATTTACATGTCTTTGATAGACTGGAACTACATTTTCACTGAACCAGTTCAATGAATTTTTGAAATTATGCATTTAAAATTATTTCTAGTTTTCGGTGTTATGAAACAAATATCACATTGATTCTAGTGGGACAGCCTTGAAAAATTAATTTATTTGCTTTTCAACTAAAAAAAATGTGGTATTTACATTCTAATAAATTTTCACGAGGAAAAAGTATTAACACTTGAGTTCTAAGCCGTCTGCAGATTTTAAATCAAGTCATAAAATGGTATAAAAGTGTCATTAAAACAGTAGTTGATTTTGGCTCGAGTGGAATCAGCCAAGTCCGGATCACACGACGCATTTGCGAGGACAGTGGTCTGGCCTGGCAAATCCAGGAGAGCTGACATATCCCTTTTTCTGGTGTTATACCAGCCAAGAACGATCTAATTTGGGGTAGATAAGACTGAACATCGTCCGAAACGGATTTTTGACTCATTGTACTCCGAGACGCAATCATTACGTCATTGCAGTTTGAATATTTATTTCCTTATCCAATGGGAGCCGTATCCGATGGGAGATAAATACAAAAGTTTACCTTCGTTAACAAAATATATGCCTTATTTGAGGAAGACAATTTGTAGGTATGTGATAAAACATGTATGTATCTGTGTCTCTTTAGATATCGTGTAGATTTAAGCCGTGTACCTTGGTCATTTCGTAATTAAAACAGTATCCTGATAAACAATGTTGATTTTGGCTCGAGTGGATTTTGCCAAGTGCGTTTGCGCGGACAGTGATCTGGCCTGGCAAAATTCATGAGAACTGACATATACCTTTTTCTGGTGTTATACCAGCCGAAAACGATCTAATTTGAGGTACATAAGACAGAAACTCGTTCGAAAAGAATTTTTGACGCATTGAATACAAAGGTGTACATTCGTTAACAAAATACGTGCTTTATTTGAAAAGGACAATTTGTAGGTATGTGATAAAACATGTATGCATCAGTGTCTCAATAGATATAATATAGATTTGTGCCATTTAGTCCGGCGAAGGGTGTTAGTTTAGTTAATTTGCTTCTTTTTACAGGAATGGCAGTTTGATCATTATTTACATAATTGTCATCAGAACTTCGGTCTCAAGGGACGGAACGCTACCAACACCACAAGAAGTGAGTACTGTTGTTGGTATTGAAGTTGCCGCAGATAATCAAACAGTCGGTGATTTGACGATTGTAACTGTCGAAATTGAAATAACAGTTCCAACTGTCATCACAGAGAATGAGAATCCTGTCAAGAAAAGTAAGAACAATATTATTGACATGTTTTTCTTTTTTTCTGTAAAGTTCTTCTTAGTTTGAAGGTGATAATTACGTTATCTTGCTGCAGTGTGATCGTTCGTTGGATAAACAATGCCCATTGAAATTGAGACATGTGGAGCTAATTTCTCATCCAGTTTAAACGGCATGGCAATGGAACCTCTTATAAACAATCCCCATAAAGTTGAAATGTGCGCAATGTATTTTAGGGCTACAGATATAGCAGAATTATGCGCCCTTGGGCTTAAGCAAAATATGTTTACTGTCATAAAACTGGTATGTGGGTGTTTGAAGTAAGAATTTAAAGGGAATAATTACACTTTACATGCAAATGGTCCTGAAGCAATTATGTGCGTTACATATTTTTAGAGTATGAGTAAGTTGAAGAACCATTGTAGAATTACTTTCCCTTGAACAAAATATATATACTGTATAACTAGCGCATTGGATGTTTACGGCACAAACTCATTCCACTATTTTAAATATACAATTTGTTTACCAATGAAACTTCATACAAATGAATTCATGACAACTAAAATTGATCTCAGGACAACTGAAATAACAATACACGTTAAACGAAATAATAAAATCGTGTACTCACTTACACTTATATCACGTATAAAACTCAGGTAAATTTTCCTACATTCCTAGAGATACAGTTCAACGGGGTATGCTTGGTGGGTAGCAATAAAGAACGTTGTGTTACCAAACACTCTGAATGTATAGAAGGGGTTTGCAAGTGCCCAGTGGACAGAACCCATGACTCTTCATCCGACAATTGCACTCGAAGTAAGTCTAAGTCATACATATTATCAGGCTAATATTAAAACTTTCTTTGTAGAATACGCCGACGTTTTAGCAAAAGTTTTAAATGTATAGTCAATATGGTGGCATGTTTCTGATAAATAGCCATCACGATAATTTTGTAAACTTTCCAGGAAATGTGTACATTTTCTTTAAAACATTTCAGCAATAAATAATAATTTCTAGATATTTTAATCTATTTCCTAAAAATGTTTTCGCGCAAACTTCGCTTCTATGCTTCAAACTGCCACAAGATAGATGGTAGCTATAACGATGATATCTTAATGTTCCAAGCAATTTTGTCCATTTTTCTGAAAAGACTTTCGTAATAAATTATTTTTTCTAGATGTGCTTCAGGAAACTTTAGGCTATTGAGAAAATCTTTTCAGAAAAATTAGTAATATCATCTAATTTCTGACAATACCGATCTAACTATCTAGCTAGTAATTGGGCAATTGTGGGAATTTACACAAATGGTATCGAGATTAAAATATAAATTATCGCAATAATATTTCCAGGAAACCTTCGACTATTGAGATAATCTTTTCAGAAAACTTAATCAAGATATTTTAAGTACCGCAATAGTTACCTATCTCGCGGCAGAAATATGACACCATAGGTCAACGTACGCAGTATAATTAATGTCTTTCGTATCTGATCTATTTCATAAATAGTACATAAAAAAAGTGCGTCAGGTCAAATTTTCCTATCGGAAACATTTTCGGATTGCTAATATCTAATAGAATATCATATTATTAGTTTTCTCAGCAGGAACGAAACTTCTTAACGGTTACTATCTGGCATCGGTAACACAAGAAGTAGTTCATGCATTATTACTAATACATACTTGACTTTCAGTCGACTGTGGTGATGAACCTGTCATAAACAACGGAACTGTAACGTCAAACGGTACCAAATATGGGTCAACACTAAATATCACTTGTGATGAAGGTTTCGAACTCTCAGAGAATGCAACGATTAATTGTACCACACCAGGGACCTGGGGAGATATGCCATTATGCACACCCAAGGAATGTCCAGAGTTTATAACACCAAACAATTCTGAAATAGACTCAAATACTACTGGTCGCACATATACAGATATCATTGAAATCACATGTATAACAGGTTACGAGCTAGATAGCAGTTTATCTACGGTGACATGTTTGGCCAACCAGTCTTGGAGTGAGTCCCCTGTTTGTTCTGTCGTAAACTGCAATGCATCAGACATTCCAGTTAATACCATTATATCATGGGACAAACAGAAATATGAATACAACGAAAACGTTACAGTTGAATGTGACACTGGATTTCAGCTTGAAGGTAATGCTACAATTAGTTGTCAAGCAAACGGAACATGGGAACACATTCCAGAATGTTCTCCAGTTGACTGCGAGCCACTTCCGGTGCCAGATAATGCAGCTATTTATCCGAACAAACAACAGTATGAATACAATGACAACATAACAATCGAATGTAACAATGGTTACAAAATTCAAGGTGAGAACACGTCTAGTTGTCAAGCAAATGGGTCGTGGACTGATGCAGCAACATGCACTCCAAAAGAATGCGATCTATTTGTTATACCAGAAAACGCTGAATTTACACCTAACAAAAGCCAGTTCTTTTACAGCGAAAATGTAACGATAAAATGTAACATTGGTTACGAGCTTCAAGGTAATGAAACAATTAGTTGTCAAACTGACGGAACTTGGAGAGAGGTACCAGCTTGTTCTCCAGTTGAATGCGAACGTTTTGATGTACCAAACAAAGCAAACTTAGAACCGGACAAACAACAATATAATTACAGTGAAAGCGTAACTTTGGAATGCGAAAGTGGATATGAAATCCGAGGTAACTTCACAGTAACATGTCAAGAGAATGCATCATGGACCGAAATACCGACATGCAAACCAATTTATTGTAGTACACTACAATTACCCGAACATGCTGAAACAAATTCAAACATAACTGGACTAAACTTTGATGATGAAATTTCTATTAGCTGTCAAAATGGATTTGTTCTTGTTGGTGAGAGTAAAGTTTCTTGTAATGCTAATGGAACATGGCCAGCTATTTCCTGCGTACCAGCTAACTGTTCAACTGAAAATATTACAATGCCAGAAAATAGTGAAACAACAATGGTAAACGAGACTGTATCTACCTTTGAAGTACAATGTGTGGAAGGTTATACTATCGTCGGAAATTCTTCTGTAACATGTATTGCTGGAAATTGGAGTGAATTTCCAAGTTGTGTGATTGTAGATTGTGGACCATATGAACCAAGCGGGGAGACATATACAATTGAATCAAATTCTACAACTACGTACAATACATCTATATCGGTTACGTGCGTAGATGGTCTGGAACTAACAAATGACTCTATGAAAGTAGTGTCATGTGAAGCAGATGGACAGTGGAATGGACACATCGAATGTAAAATTCCTGGTAAATATATAACAGTCTTTAAGTCTAAGTTCAAAGAAATAATGAAGATTTAGCTTTATAAATTGGCACGCATTTGCTTTTGTCTGTTGTAAAATGAAATTAGAACAGTAGAATTATTTTGACACGAGACAACTAAAAATATCAAGTGTGTGAGAGGTTTTAGGATATCTAGGTAAAATTATGGGCAATATATAAAATCCTTTTTATTATCATGGAAACGTTTTAACAGTTTATTAAACATATAGATAGAATTAGCAGCTTAGTTTTCACCTTTTAGACGTAAATGCGCATTTAAATGAGTTTGCTAAACTGACCTACGCATGCCAAATCAGTATCAGGCCATTTTCCACTGTATAACAGATGCCGATATAAGGTTACTTTACAATTATAAAACGGCTAGTTTACAACTTCACAATTGAAAAAAATGACAATTTTCGCGTATTCCATCCCAGAGTCCGCATACCGAGTTTTATCCTCTCTAGTTATCTTCGCCTAGATATAGAGTGGCATGAACCAGTTTCGTATTGTGGCGCGGGTACATTTTTAACAAATAGGTAGATGTATTTTAAAGCATTTATATTCAAGTTGTTATTTACGATGTTTATAGAACTAAAGATTCTTGCGAACGAATAATTGTTGTGTAAAAGAAATAAATGCATGAACTGATTTTCCTGTCCGGGTCTAGAATCTTACCTGAAGTTACAGAAGTCAGGCAAAATAGAAACGGTCATCCATCCATCTAGATTCAGCTCAAATTTGCGGAAAAGGTAAACGGTCATCCCACCATTATTTTCGTCTGCTCACTTGCTTTAAAGATATACATATAGATGGGGAGCTAATAAGGTCTACCATGCACCCCTCTAGACTTTTTTCATAGGTACCAAATTGTTCGGAAGGACCAACTCTTTCAAAATAAAAGATGTTCCCATGAAAAAACTCTTTTGTACTATATATGATTTCACTGTTTCCATGGCAACCGTTCATTTTTGGAAAGGACAACCATATAGATGATAATCAGTCATATCTTGGTCAGTTTTGGTGATAAAACAATAAAAATGGTATCAAAATGGAGCTAAGACATCGGCCTTAAAACAGCAGTATTTCTATTTAATTAACTAATTTGCATATTCATGAATGTTAATGAGAATGTTACAAAATGACAAAATTTTAAAAGTTTTAAATCAATTTAAATGTACCAAACAGTTTTGATCTGTTTTGAAAATCTCTTAGAGTTTTCTTAAATAGCATTTTGTAACACTGATGGTAATTTTTTTTACTCCAAAGTAGGTATGTTTAGCTAATTTGCATAAAACTTAACCATTATCACAATCAACGTCTCAGGAAACAAGAGACCACTAAAATTGAATAAAATGATATAATTAATTGTTATCAATAAAATAACAATAATTTGAGCTATATTGTTTGTAAATGTAGTTTAAACACCTTTTTGAAGGAGGAATCAGTAGGTAACATACTTTACACATGTTACGTTACCATTTCAATAACCTTTTTTATTACATCAATTATTTAGAAAATATAGATTAGACAGTTTTGATCTAGTTTTAATGTCTCTCAGTGTTTTCTAGAATAGTATTTTGTTACTCTGAAGGTTAATAATTTTTCTATATTAGGTATTTTAGGTACTTTGCACAAATTTATCTATGCTAAAACAGACATCTCTGGAAATAAGGTAAAACTAAAACTGAACAACATGATGAAATAAACTGTAATCAATTAACTTGTGTTAATTGAACTATATCATATGAAAATATAGTGTAAATACTTATTTGAAGGAGGAATCTGTTTGTTACATACTTTACACATGTTACGTTACCATTCCAGTATTCTTGTTTTATTGTATCGTTGTATCGTTATTTTCTCAGAAAATAGTAGAGGAATATTTAGTTATCAAGTTATCAAATACTCTTACAAGATAGTATAGTTTTATACTTCCCAAGCAGTGAGATTTTTTCCATAACTGCGCTTTGAAATACGTTACCACTGTATTTTGTTGTATTTACAAATATGTAGAAAGAAATTTTAATCATTTTTATCAATATTATGATATCATTGATTTGTTAAAACATTAAAGTATTAATTCTAACATTCTTTCTTTACTTTTGTTAACAAAGAAATCGTCTGAAACATTCATTACACATTCAATGTTCCTTTTTCATTTGAATTAATGCTTCTGTCAGTTTAATTATACTTATATCAGTTTCTTAATTATGGTGTTCTTTTATTTGATGATTTCAATATTGTTTTCAATAATTACATTTTACACTGATAATGTATTTTATGTATATATTCTGTATATATTAATTATGTATAAATCCCTGCTAACATCCGTACACTGATAATAGGGTTACAATTTGGGGCTGCCTTTCATGGAAAATGTTTTTGTAATGGAACATTTATCTTGTTTTGAGTGCTTGTGAAGCGTATCTATGCAGTTATTTACGTGAGAAATAAAGCATTTTGTTTTTGACTTTGAGAAAAACATGCATTGTATTGATATATTTATGGGCCTTTTAATAAATTATTCACTGCTGAAAAGCAGCACTGAACAAAAACTAAAAAACAAAATGAAATGTTCGGGTACTTTAAGTAATCTTTAGATTTAAACTTATGAAATTGCAAAAAGCTGTCAAAAATGTGAACAATATTAAGTGCTTGAAAACAAAAATTGTTAAGAATGAATTACATAATGCTATTCAAAACGTCTACATTGTTCATAGTATATTTGGGGCTGCCTTTCATGGAAAATGTTTTTGTAATGGAACATTTATCTTGTTTTGAGTGCTTGTGAAGCGTATCTATGCAATTATTTACGTGAGAAATAAAGCATTTTGTTTTTGAGTTTGAGAAAAACATGCATTGTATTGACATATTTATGGGCCTTTTAATAAATTATTCACTGCTGAAAAGCAGCACTGAACAAAAACTAAAAAACAAAATGAAATGTTCGGGTACTTTAAGTAATCTTTAGATTTAAACTTATGAAATTGCAAAAAGCTGTCAAAAATGTGAACAATATTAAGTGCTTGAAAACAAAAATTATTAAGAATGAATTACATAATGCTATTCAAAACGTCTACATTGTTCACAGTATATTTATCTTTTTTGCCTATTTATGTCTGACATGAGATTATCTATTAATAGTGACGTTTTGAAATAGCCGGTAGTGAATGTTCCATTTAAAACACGTGTAAAAAAAATCATGCTTTCGCTAGTCTGACAACTAGAACGTATTCAAAAGTGATATCATTTTAAAATTAAATACAAATATTCTCCAACGCTAAATCTTCACAATTTAAGAAAAATAGCACTTGTTTTTCACAAAACAAAAAGGGGCTAGGGCCTCTACACGATTAGGGGAAAACCTCTCAGAATATTTATCTGGAAATTAGTAGAGACATTTGTTTCTGCTTCATTTTAATTTATTAAAATAGCATTGAGAGATCTTGGTCGTGTTTTTTTTTTCAAAACTATCTGAACGGCTATGTCCATATTCTGAAGAAAAAAAATGAATTGGTCAAGATTGTGACCTGTGAAGTTGATTGAAATTGGCACGGAGAACCAGTCTGCGTTATTCCTGGTAGGAAGTTACACATTTCAAGCATAATTATTGCCCACTCAAGATACTTTGTACATATGAAATATATAGTTGAATAGCTGAATTATTTGTTGTATGACAGATATTAAGCACAATTAGAAACAAAACAATTTTACCACACATTATACTGAGAAAGAAACTTTGAAATAATTATGTTTAAAATACATTACCATTTGTTAAGATATTTTAGTTTGTTTTGCCTGTGATTCCAGGGTCGCTTTCATTTATGGAAAACAGCTATGCGTTCAAAGAGGGGACATCTGTAAATATTACCTGCCAGCTGAAGGATAACCCAAACTGGAAAGCCCTAATCATTGGAAAGGTTGATGATAAAAATATTGACATTGTCAGTCAAATATTTACGATCTCCAATTTAACTGGCTCTGTCGTAAATACTACCTTCGATAACAACTATACTACCAGCTACATACTGAATAAAGATGGTGCTTTAATTTCACTGGAACTTGACCCTGTGACATGTGAGAATGAAGGGTTGTATATGTGTGCTGCAATTGTTGGCGAACTGGAAAGTCCAATAGAAATCAATAATGCCAGCACAACAGTTAATATATCAAGTAAGCTGACTTTTACTTTAACTGGCTGATCGGCAGATTAAGTTATTATTTTGGTACCTTAGAGTAAGTGTCTTATCTTCACTTCACATAGGCCCGAGTCACATCTTGTGACTGTTTTGTCATAATTTAATAAGTTGTCAGTTGTAGTGTGCATTTGTGATGACTTACATTTACATTCTTATTTACTAAGTTAGGCGAAATATTATCAATCAAAATGCTAACATGTAATACACTGATCAGTATAGTTTTTCAGCGGTAAATCAACAGTGTTTGTAACAAAAATAATATACCAATAATTCAGTAATTAGTCTGTCACGACATTGTACTGATACTGACTACACTATAGAGCACGCCGGCTTAGCTCAGTAGGGAGAGCGTTGGTCTACGGATCGCGGGGTTGCGAGTTCGATGGGCGGGACGTATGTTCTCCGTGATGATTTGATAAAAGACGTTGTGTCTGAAATCATTCGTCCTCCACCTCTAATAATTCATGTGGGGAAGTTGGCAGTTACTTGCGGGAACAGGTTTGTACTGGTACAGAATCCAGGAACACTGGTTAGGTTAACTGCCCGCCGTTACATGACTGAAATACTGTTGAAAAACGGGGTTAAACCCAAAACAAACAAAGACTACACTATAATGATATTTAATTTAAAAGAAATGAAATACCCTTATGTTCCTTGGTGTCAAAAGTTCATATGTAAGGTACAGGGTAAAATGCTTACATATTTAGCATATGGTTGATGCTTAGTAAATCATTTGATTAAGTTGATTAGAGTGCACATTAAAATAAAAAGAAACATAACATTGCATTCTTCTTTCCCAAAGTTTTAAGGTTTTTTCTGTATTTCATTCCAAACGAGTGTTGTCCAGTTTCTGAGTACCTGATGATGATGATGGCGATGATGATGATGGTTATGATTTACAAAAGGAATTAATACATAGAACATAAAGAAAGCAAATGCTGTAGAAGCTGTAAAAATGCTTTTTATCAGCGTGATGATCGCTAACTGATAAGTGACCCTTTCCCTCGAATAAAGAACACCTGTGAACAAAGACCACTTTTGCTTGTTCCGATGAGTGGTCTTTATTCACAAGTTTGACTGTATATAAATATGACAAACCGTCATTGTGTTTCTATGTTTCAGAACATCATACTATGATGATGTCTAAATTCCAAAAAATGAAACATCTTTGTGTTCCTGTGTTGCAAATAAAACAAATCTTATAAAAAGTGATTTCATTTACGCTGTATGAAAGAAATCATGAACATTTCTATGTGTAATACATAACATTTAGGTTGTTTCAAAGATAAGCGTAGCGAAAGAGTAGCCATTGTACTTCTAGCTATATCTTAACTTTGCCACCAATTTGTATGTATTATTTTTCAATTTTTACCAATAAAATATGTCACCATGTGTTAATTACAGATGATCCGTCTATATATTTATGCTCTATGTCACCATGTGTTAATTACAGATGATCCGTCTATATATTTATGCTCATTGTCACCATGTGTTAATTACAGATGATCCGTCTATATATTTTATGCTCTAAGCACTGTATATGTAGCTGCGTTATATGATTGTCGCGTTCCCTGTTTTGGGGTTTGTCCTTGTACTACTCATGTATCTCATGTCTTTATATTGGTCATACATTTTATCTTTTTAAAATCTTTCTTTACAAAATCTAGAAACTTACATAAGCGCATAGAATTACATTGAATATGCCTTTGTTTTTATTTTTTAAAAATGAAGCTGAGTCAAAAATCCCAGAAATAACTATCCCGGACAAGATATATCTCGGTCGAGAGGCAGTAGTTGAGTGCACTGGTCTTATTGGAAAAGGAGAATCGGGTCAAATTGAAGGACGACTTATACTTGAAACCAATTTTGGGGTAATGTATTTTCAAGGTTCAAAATATTGCAGATTTAAATGAAGTGGCTTTTTATTTCTTCAATCCCTCGATATAGGGATGTAAGTTTTTCATCATTTTGCTGTGATTTGAAAATTGTGTTTCATCAGTAAAACAGCGAATTTAAAGACTTTTGTTGTGTTTACTTTGTACAAAGCTTTCATTGTTTATATTTTGGAAAAATATCAAAATAATGTTATTTCATATGTTAAAAAGCTTGGATTGTTTCTGTTATACAAAAAATACTAAGAATGATAATTTGTATATCGATAAAACAATGGTGATCATATGGTTTGTTCTGTTGTGGCGGAACTCTTTTGCAGCTTTAAAATTTTAAACTGAAGATATCGATATACCTCATACATTTTCATAAGCTAGAATGTATTGTCCTATTATCACGTGCATTTATTCTTGCTTTTTTTGTTTCTACGATAGGACAATGGTAGCAATGTAACTTACAACGCATCAGATACTCCAGAAGAGGTTTGTTGTTACTTCAAAGACTCGATTTCAGTACAGATACCTACCGCAACAGAAACTTCCGACCTATGGGCACAGTGTGTTGTTCGACCTCTACAGGGGGATGACCTTTCGTCTGGAAAGAAGGAAGTTCATTTTCTAACATCTTTTGGTATAAAAGCGTTTATATATTAATTGATCTTAGCAGAATTAAGTATATGTCATCTTAATATCTAAACACAAGCCTTAGTTTAGATGATATATGCATTGAGAAATCATCAATTAATTGTGTTTAAACGACACCAGAGAAGTTTAAAACATTTAGGATATTATATCATGTTAAGATATATGTTTTTACTGCAAAATAAATGTCCCTCGTGTTTTGTTCTTTTCTGATGAAAATTTTAAAATAAATTCTGTCTCATTTCTTTCCGGTTTTGAGACGTTTTTTAAATGAAAGGAAATACCAAAGACTCTTCTATATTTCAAAGTTGCATTTGGGACCTCTTCGTACATATTCAATATTGGCGAGAAAGCATCGATTACATGTGACGTCGTGAATATACCGGACTGGAAACGAATAGAGATAAGAAGGTCTGACGGTGAAGTTGTCATTGGCGTTAATAGTACCGGTCAATCACCAGACTCGAATAAACCCCATATAAGATTGATGGTGAATGAAAGCAATTTTGCTAATAATACAGCTACATTAGCTGTTGTTTTCGACGCCGTGATGTGTAGTGATGCAATGGGAGAGGTGGGTGATATTAATTACACCTGCGCAGTTATGACTAGCAATTCAACAACAGAAGATGTGACTACAGTGACGTATCAGAGTATGTATCGCCCTTTTACCCAGTTTTATGCATGTAGAAATATTCAAATATTCACAGCATTAGGTCATTGATAAATACATAAAAGTCTGCAGAAATGATGTTTTTATTTCGTTGTGACCAAACTACATTGAATTTCCCTTTGCAAACATTTATTTGTTACATAGGTCATTATTTTATACCTTTTCAATGTTACAGTCGATTGAAACTTATATTAAGGTACTGGACTTTATATTAAAACAGATATACCTTCAAGTCAACGAATCTTTTAATTTGCACGAAATAAATGAAGAGTCTTTTTCTGTTTGAAGAATACAATGGTTTTGACAACATACATATTATACCATTTTTTTTCCATATAAATTCGTAGGGAAACCGGAAGTGCCTATTCTAGAAATGTCGCGGGAAATAATCGAAAACAAATACACGTTAGGGGACAGACTCTTTTACTGTAAGGGTGATGTAGGAGACCCACCAGGGACTATAGAAGTACAAAGTAATTTTAATGGATCATATGAAACCTTCTTGGCACCATTGCCTGGGATTGATAATAATACAATTGGTTGGATTGTAAGCAATGAACCAGATTCATCCGAGTGTAAGAATTACAAAACATTAGGTTTTGCGTTTCATAATGTAACCATTGATATGCAGTACAAACACTTAAGATGTACAATACGTCCTTCTGATAAACTTACGGCCACCATGGACGACTTGTTTGATGACAAACCAATTAATATTGTTTCAGGTAAGCGTATTTAAATTAACTTTTTTTCTATGATTCTGTTCCTAAAGTTGGAGATAAAACAACTTAAACAATAGAATGAAATGATAATTTTAAAACTAACAAATATTTGTACATCTAATTTTTTAATTCTCTTCTAAAATGTAATAAACTGCTTAAGGGCCATTGCAACATACTTTTTATAGTATAACTTCTCACATTTTCATAAGAACAAATATGTGTTGGGAAAGCTGGCTATGTGTCACATCCATACTTCTGCCATCTCTATGTGGAATGTGATAAAACGACTGATGGTCACATTGTTGGAGTTCCCATGGGTTGCAGTGAAAATGAATGTTTTGACGATGCGGTTGTCGACGGTAATCCTTGTGTGGAATGCTCTTCTATTGGCGGCTGCAATATAACAGGTGGATAAAATGGGTTTTCATTCAGACATTTATACGTCTTTACAACCTGTAAAATTTGATGCTACTTTGTTCATTGAAAGTATTACGAGTTGCCCATTTATAGTGTCTCAGTACACATTTTGTAATTTTTGTAGCATTGTTGCTATAATAACAACAAAATCGAAACGTTTTTTTTTTGCAAATTTGTATCTCCATAAAAGTTAGTGTTGACTGCTTTGGTCAAATTGTCACCTACCTATAGAGAAAATGCTTTAAAAGCGACTGATTATTTTAACTATTGGAAATGAACAACTTTCTGGTATGAAGTTAATAGCGTGCAAGGAAATGAAAGACAGATAAAAAGTCATCGAAAATATCATGGCACATTTTTGAGATATTATAATTCTGAAGTAACGTCTTATATGTTTATTGTGGCCGTTATTGTTGACCATATTCTGAATGGTTTGCTTTGAATATCGGATTTTTTTTTAGATTTCTAGCAAGTACTGGTAGGTTACGTTTAGTATTTTACCACTTTTGTCAAAAAGCCCCGGGTGTCAAAATTCAAAACATAGAATTTCTAACCAAATTTATACATACATATATCTCAAATAAACTCGTCGGCATTGAAGTTAAAAGGAGTTGAGCACCAAAAACCTTTTACCCAAAGTCAGAAATAAGACAAAAAACATTCATAGGGATATGTTAAACAAAAATGTATTTACAATTTTTCTGCTGATTGGTGGGATATTTGATAGTGTCTATATTTACTTGAAATGTATAAATAGGTAAATTTGCAATACTTTGTTTACTTATAATCTAAAAGGAGCTGCCCTTAAAATCACCTAATTAGAGTTTGTTGTAAGGCCTTTTCCCGATATTGGATTAGTAACTAAAGATGACGAAACTTTATGTTGAAAGTAGTTTAAGGTTCTGGCATAAGCTTTAGTAATATAACCGGCCTAAAAGTAGTAGTTGTTTTTAGAGTTGTAATGAATTGGTTTGAGGTTTTGATTTGTAAATATACATTCACTAGACACTCTGATACATAAAAGAATATTTAAAATTATCAGCGCTTATAATTTTCGACCAACTGTTTTTAACTCCAAAATCATTTCACTTTTAATCCGTTTTACCCCAGTCACACATACAGCGCGGATAGCTACGTCTAGCCACGGAAAGAAACGTAGTAATCCGTATCGATCCGTACCGGAGCCGTACGGATTGGTACGGATTGATGCGGATTACTATTTTAAGGTACGGCTCAGGTACGGATCGATACGGATAACTACGTTTCTATCCGTGCTTAGACGTAGCTATCCGCGCCGTATGTGTGACTGTGGTATTACAGGAAATGTATTGTAATCCTAAGCATACGCTTTTTTTTTACAAAGGTATCAAGTGCGACAAAACATATGCAGCATCATACAAGGGGGGAACTGTTTCTTTCACTTGTGATACTCAAGACTTTGGTGAAGTTACACATATTTCAGTAAACAATTACGCTGCATTTGCAATAAATGTGACAGAGATGACGATACCAATAACCAAAGATGTAGATGTCAAAGTCAGCGAAGGTTCTGTCATCCTCAGTTTTTCAAATGTATCATGTAATCAGGAAGGAGATTACGCTATCAGTCTAAATAATCAAACAGCCATCACACATTCTTTGGTTGTTATTTGTAAGTACGAAGTATTTTACAATATTATTTCATAATTTATTACTTATTTATCATGCAAATTAAGAATATTAAGTAATATGCATGTCAAAATGATAAGGCATTTTAAGTACGATTATTACATATAAATTTCAATGAATGTAACTAACATGTGAGTGTTGTTTTTCAAAGTTTCAAATACAATAGAATAAAGAAAAATACTGTTGAACATTTCCTTACTCAAGAAAATGTTGATATCTGAAAATACCGTTCTTGCACATCGGATCGGCATTATCGGTCATTTAATCCATCCCCAATCCCAGATAACTCGTGCTGTTAATAACGTATGATCTGTACACTGATGGTATAGCATCTATTTAGAATTCGATAAAAATAAAACACCTTGATGGTTATGTTTGTTCCTCGATTCAAAAATGTATTTAAAGACGGAACAAAATGCAAATCGTTACGCTTCAGATGATATGACTGAACCGGAACTTCGTAGTTGTGCGTCACAAGGGCGTCATGGCGTCAATTTTATAAGGACGTTTACTTCCTGCGCTTTGTTTAAATACGCTATTGTAGAGAAAATAGTACTGTAAAGAAAGTATTTCGTTTTGTTTTCTTTGTTCTATAATTTGTAAAAAAAAAAGATAGACAAGAAAAATCATTTATGACTGGTACTTATATTCGAATATTTTTTGAATGTTTGTCAGTTTTGATGATATCAGAATTCGTGTGTTTTAAATTATTTTAGCTGAACCAGCCGAACCAAATTTATCTGTACCTGACATAATGACTGTAAATCAGGAGACAGCAATTAATTGCAGTGGCCGAATAGGTCGTGATAAAGAGGGCAACAACAAAGCAGTTATCTACCTAGAAGTCATGCAGGAGGTTAGCAATGTACTTTATTTATGACTATATATCTACGTTTCCTTGGTAGTAAATGTTTTAGAATACCATCTGTACGTTCGTCTTTGCTTGTATTTGAAACTTTGTTAAGATAATGATGAAAGCGATTGCAAGAAAAATGGAAAAAGTACTTATGCAAATAATTTATAGATGTATATTTATTTATATTATTTTGAAGCAATCTAGCGACTTTGAAGAATACAGTGACCACGAGACAAGGGCATCATCAGAAGAGGATTGTGAGATTTCAGAATCGGTGGTGTTCAGCATAACACCTGACGTTTCTTTGAATAACTCTCAAGTTAGATGTACAGCTAAAAATGACACCGGGGTTGTAACATATTCGTCACCAAAACTCATTGTGTTACAAACACCAGGTAAAATGTGATTCATGGCTTTTATTTTAAAGTAGATCTAATAGAAGATTTAAAATAAAAATGTTAAACAGAATTGCAGACTATAAACAAATTGATGAAGCAAAAAATGCCTTGAAACATATAAATTATATACATAGTTTCTTCTAAAAAGGCAGCCACAAGAAAGATAATCAAAATCAACACAAAGCTTTATCCCACATTACAGTCATGATGTCCGAAAATGCAGCACAAGCAATTTTTCAAAGGAACCATTATGTGTTACAAAGATAGAGGTATCTTTATACAGAAGGAAAGAAATGGTCTACATATATTTCTGTTATAACTATTTATGTTACTTATACATTAAAGTAAATGTTTTTGTTAACTGTCTTTATCTGTTAAGTTTGAAAAATAGTTAATTTAAAATACTAGAACCTACTTGCGTGTCATAGTGAGAAAGAAAAATATTTTAAAAGCTTGTTCTCGCATTGAGAAAATATGACAAATTTAGAAAATGCATTCTGCAAAAAGAACAGCTTTATCTACTTTTCTTGATTGAGCAATAAAAATTTTAAAGTTAAAACTTCAGTGGCAAATTGCCAGAACATCTTATCAATGTAAAGCATGTTATGGTTAAGTTAAATGAGGGAATCTCTAGTTTAGATCAGTAGACATGTGTATCGATAGCAGTTATTTTGTACAACTTATTGGCCACTATCAGTTATGGCTGATTTGATCGTTATTGAGTACCTTTTGATAAACATAAGATATAAATACAAGAATTTTACCAAATATGTCTCTGAATATGCTTTATCAGAGTATGCAAAAAGTAAAAAACGACAATTTTGGTACGTAGCTGGTTCTGGCACTAACCCCTCGACAAATACCTGTACATGTCTAATAACATTTACTTTGTTCATCTTTCAGCTATGTTTTGTGAGCCTGTGTTACAGGCTAGAGATATTGGTGAATCTGTTTTGTTTATATGTGCACTGAAAGACATAACAAACATCACAAGTGTAGTTGTTACTAAAAATTATTCTACATTAATCAACGAAAACAATGTGGCACTACCTTATAAAAGGGACGACACGCCATTCACACTTACGATACCTACAGTCACCGAAGTAAACATGACTTTTACAACAGTCAGTTGCGAGGAAGAAGGCGACTACGATATCATGTTAAATGATGCTGTTTCCGCGACTCTTACACTAAGGGTTGTGTGTAAGTAAATGAATGAACTAATTGCTAGATCAACGCATCATATTTTCCCGATATATTTAAAGAGGTCTCATATATTACTAGAAACCTGTTTATTTTAGATAATAAGTATGTAAAATTGTAAATATCAGTAAAGAAAAGGCGTGACATTTACTACGTTTCATCTCTTTGTTCGCAGCTTTGACATACATGTATACAATTGTTAATCGTCTATCAATGTATTATGTGATTCGCGTGCGCCTGACCATTTGTCTGTCTGTCCATCATATATCGAAGGTCAGATTTGTCCGTCAAATTTAGTGCATGGAGCATAACTGGTTCAGTCGGTCAAAGGTTAAAGTCAAATGGAGGTTAAAGGTCAAATTTGCACATCATTTTTCGTGTACTGAGCATACTTTGATAACCATTCAAGACATTAGTTTTAAACGTTGTATATGACGTTGTGCAGAGCGTATAACAGAGTAAATAGAGCTTGAAGGTCAAATTTGTCCGCCATTTTTCAGGTCCTAGTTATAACTTAATAGTCAATCAAGGTTTTGACTTCGGAATTCATATAGATATGTGGCGATGAAAAATGAACCGGCTCAGTAGGTCAAAGGTAAGGGTCACAAGATGAGCTCAGTCGTCAAATATGTTGTCCGAAACATAACGTAATAAACATTCCTATTATTAACATCAACTTTACTTATTGGTAGAAGGGATTGAGGCGATATGCAGATCACCTAAAATGGTTCAGTAGGTCTACGGTCAAAGTCACAAATGGAGCACAAAAGTTAAATTTGTTCGTGATATTTCTTGTTTGGTGCTTGACGTAATAACTATTAAATCATATTTCGTGTACGTTTGAAAGTCTGCATATAGTTAGGTGGTGATAAAACAGTGATCAAAGCCAATGAACCGGATCAAAGGGTCAAAAGTAAATGTCACAAATGGAACCCTAAGGTAAATTCTGTACATCATATTTCGTGTCCGGAGCGTAAAATCTATTGACTTCTGTCATGGCATAGGTAAGTGGCGATGAGATGATGTGTAGTGAACATTTATTTGGTATGTTAGCTAAAAGTAGATGTCACAAATTTAGTTCAAAAGTCTGATCGTTGAAATAACATCATATGTATCGCTATGAATAAATTAAATTCAGACCGACTTATACTTTTGTAACAATATATAATTTTATATTTCTACAAAATTATTCAATACCTTTATATTACAATAGATAAATATAAACTTTCCGTTTGTGGGACGATTTCTGTAAAATTATTAAGTTATTACACTTAATATAATATATTGTTCATTCGACGACCATCTACAGCTAGCTGCATCAAAAATCTTTTAATGAAATAAAATATATATGAAATGTGGTAAATATGCTTTTCGGCTTCTTACATCATAAACCCATAAAATGTGTTTCTAATAATGTTCTAATTGCTTTGCTTCTATTTTATATAAAAGCTCCTGCGACTAAACCTAGCCTAAATAAGTCATCAAAAGTAAGACTAAATGAGAGACTTGAAATCAGTTGCAGTGGAGATATTGGTAGGGATCAAGACGGAAACGCGGCAACGAACATGTTTCTGGAGGTCAAATTTATGGTAATAATGCACGTCTTATAATACTTCATGTCAGTTTCTTCTTGAGTTATCATTTGCTTTGAATGGTGAAATCTGTGAGAAATGCATTAAAATTCTGTAATTTTAATAGAAAAAAGTGGAAGCTCCATATGTCGTTCAATACACGACAAAAAAGAAATTATTGCAGGCTCACTTTGACTGAGCATATTCACGGACGGTGTGGAAATGCGTGCTACAGTCAACGCTCTCCAGTCCCGGTTTCAGCATAACTAAACATTTGCTCCGTTTTATTGAGCCTGTTCATGAACGTTAAGTTACTTTCCTTGTGGAGATAAACTAATTATTTGCTTCGTAAACATTTCTAAACAAGCCTGTAATCTTAAAACAAAAAAAAAACAAAACAGGTTTGACCGCATTGTTTGCACTGATTTATTTCAAAGAAAGTTAAAAATTATCTTTAATTTTGTAATTAATTTTGTAATTGATTTCAGAACGAGTCTGAGTTTTCTATTTACAACGAAAGTGTAGAACAAGATCCAGCGGTCCTAGAAAACTGTCGGTATACACAAACCGTTCGTTTGATCTTCTATCCTGATGTTGGCTGGAACAATTCTGAGGTCAGATGTGCTGCTCGTAACGAAACTAATGTGGTTCAGTCATCAACAATACAAGCTATTAAACTTGATAGCCCCAGTAGGTGTATTTATATTAAAATGGTTTAGAAATCAGCATAACATTTTCTGTTTGCATAGGAAGTTATTATAGATTGGACGGAGTCAGTATGCAAAGATGTAGAAGATAAATTAAGTAATTTCAGGATTATAAATCATACTAGTTTATAATGATTCTGAAAGAATAAAAAGTTACTTTCAACAATTTCAGATATGTATTTCGAAACTACAAACTTAACAGGAATCGTAGGTGAATCTGTGATACTAACCTGTATTGTGGACGGCGTGGACGGTCTTACCGGCATAAGCATCACGAAAGGAACAGAAAGAATTATTGTAGCATCATATCCAGGAGATTCAAACAGCGACAGTGTCACAGTTATAACTGAAGAGAGTAATTTGAATGATTCTTCCGGAGTTCTGATGATCAATATGACAGTTCAGTGTGGAGATGACGGTGACTACTTCTGCACACCGAGTGGTTTAGTGAACCCTTCAGAAGACAGGGCTGTTTTATCTGTACAATGTAAGTTTAAAGGTGAATCATTCATTTTAAAACAAGATTGCCTCTGTGCAATTCAGTGTCCTAAAATCTTTATTTTGTAAAATTGAAAATATGATACATTAGAAAATATCAAGTGTAAATTATAAAATAAGATTATTTCTTGACACAAAATATTATTTATTTCATCATTTACAATGTAACGCCACTACTGCTTATCCGAACAAACGTCATTATTATGGCATCATGTGAAATAAAAGTGATATTGAATACACTTTATATGTATTTTCTACACCTTTCTACTAACGACTCGTAACTGTTCATATCATGCTCTTGTGGTATGAATCCATATAAGTTTTATTATTGTTTGAATAATGATCGTCATATTGTATCTCGTATCTAGTCTCAAAGTCGACATAAGACAAATAATTATGTCAGTGTGACGTTAAACTTGACCTATTTATCAACATTGCAAATTGTTACAAGGAATGTAGATAAATATGATTCCTTTTTTCTGATCGCATTACATCCGTATTTATTTGGAACGTTTGATGATAAATATATTCGATATCTAATAAAACATAAAATTAAATTCATGGGAAGATTGTAACTTAATTCATGACATGTTCTTTTCAGGGAAAGCCCTTGCAACAGTACTAGATCCATCAAGTGACATGGTTGAAAACTCTATTCCCTGGGCTGGGATTGGATTTGAAACTGTATGTACCGGCGAACTCGGCTCTCAAAATGCATCTATATATTTAGAATCAAATGTAGACGGAGAATTTAAGAAAATTGGATCACCGAGTTCTTCAGAATTTAAGTTAAATGAGTGTTCAAACTTGGCCACTGTAAACTTTAACAACAAGTATACAGCAGATTGGAATGGAACAGTTATAAGATGTGTTATTGAAACGGAAGAGGAAAAGCTGATGGATGCCGAATACGTTACAGTTGTTCCAGGTATGATTTGAATATACGATTCTTCATAGGTGTGATAAAAAACTTATCGTTTCATCAAGCTTTGTTTGAAAACAGTTGTAAGAATTTCGGTAGCGCATTTGGTAGTGTTGATAGCAACTTATTGTTGTTAAGTGATATCACCTTGTCGTTGCGGGTTCGACTCCTCGCCCTTGCTAAAATGACTCTCTCTCTCTCTTTTCTAATAGAAACATGCTTATCAAGAACCACTGATCAATAGCCATAGTTTGCTTAACCGTTGACGCTACAATTAATGTAAAGTATTTGTTTCTGATGTGTTGCTGTCCAAATGAGACCCATTCATTTTCAAGAACTATAAACACGTGTACCCAGACAGTCTACAGAACATCAAATGCACAAACTGCGGAATCATTGCAGTCAGGTGGATTTTATTCGACATTTTTCTGATATAAAATGTCAAAGTGACTCATTTACAATGATGTTATGAACTAATTCCTTGTAATGTTATGCATACATGGGCATATATGAAGTAAAGATTTGGAGTATGTTCCAATATGCGAATGAAACCATGTTACTATGCTGTCAGGTTTTCTAAGAAATAACTAAACTCACTGAATCATATTCGATATGTATAAGGAATAGGTAATACATTTTGGATGACGTTGGTATATTCTGACTCTCATTGAATTACTACCTGTTCTCCATTTTATTATTTTCAGAAACGCTCTGTAATGGTCTTGCAAATGGTATTCAAGTTCCTCATCCATTTGATTGTCGAGCTTGGTTTACGTGTGGAGTAGGAGGCAGAAATATTACTGCACTCAGACCTAACAAAGACTGTCAAGTAGATGAGTGTTACGATGTTTTAGACACGTCCAAATGTATTCCTTGTGACAACGTTGGCAAATGTATGTAGTCAGTGTAGACTTTGTTAGCGATGTGATTTAATAATATATTTTTTGTTCCCATAAATTTCCCAGCTTCCGGTAAACATACAATGATATATTTGTAATAATAATTGCTATCACGTTATACTAAATGTATGTAGTCAATGTACCCATTTGTTAGCGTGCAACTGACACTGTTTTGGTGTGATGTAATCATATATTTTTCGGCAAACGCCGTCTATTCGTTTTCGTTACCTATGCCACGTGACTTCAGTTTGCAAATCAAACTACTTGATAACGCATTATAGATAATTTATCAAAATGGAAGATTTATGCAACACTCTGCCTGATTGGACGAGAGTGTCAATTTCTTTCACTCTGTTGATTGTGCTACGCTGAGTGAAATGTAGACAAAGCGTTTATCCTAAACGACGCTGTTCACAGTTTTAAAGCTAACTTTGGCTCAATATATTTGGCAAGAATATTGATATATCTCAAAATGATAAGTAAGTTTAATAAATATGATAAAAACCTGTTCAAATACCAACATATATCAAATTAAAGAAAGAGCTGAATACGGTCTGCGTATCACATGAATAAGGGTGTGATAAGAGTCTTTTATGTAGAGAAGTGCTTTTTAAAAGAATTTCCTTGTTACAATTGTCGTCTGTATATGAAAAGTTTCTTGCTTTTGTGACTTATTCAGATTGCATATTAAAATGAGTACTTGTTTGCTTTGATATATTTGTTATAAATTATTTAACTGATTTATTACATATGAATATTTTTCTTTAGTATGGGATGCAAATATTGAACTCAGTTGAAATCTGTTTTATTATATATATGCTATATAATGATTGAATCTCATTACACTGAAATGAAGGAGTGGCCGAGTGGTTAGAGTCGTTGACTTCAAACCATTTGCCCCTCATCGATGTGGGTTCGAAACCTCATTTGGGGCGTAGAATTCTTCACGTGAGGAAGCCATCCAGCTGGCTTACGGAAGGTCGGTGGTTCTAACCAGGTGCCCGCTCGTGATGAAATAATGCACGGAGGGGCACCTGGGGTCTTCCTCTACCATTAAAGCTGGAAAGTCGCCATATGACCTAAAATTCTGTCGGTGCGACGTTAAACCCAACAAATACACTGAAATGAAGGTACGTTGCATACAGTTTATCTATGTGAAACTACGGTCAAACTTTGCTTATGAAACAGAAGTATTGAAATAATTACAATTGTAGGTTTTGCTTGACCTTCACTTTTTTATAGGTGTGACGTCATTGTCCAAAGATTCATGAATAGCGAATATGCTATTTGTTAAAGCGGGATCAGTTTTCCTGTTTTAGAAATAAATAAAAATAATAAATAAAAAAATCCTTTAATTGATTTTTTTCTCATGTATTCTAATCAAACTTGATTTGTAGCATCTTTATTAGGCCCGCAGCCAACTTTGTTCAGCTGGGACATTTGACCCCTTTTAGGGGCTGCTAGAGCTAAAACTAGAAATGCCTTTATACAGCGTCTCATGAACAGCTCGGTGGATCTTTGTCATACTTGGTCTGGAGCATCATTATAAGGTCCTCTTCCAAATTTATTTATATAAGAACTTGGGCCCTATTAGGGACCACTATAGCTAAAAGTAGATATGCCTTTCTTCGCATTAACCACTACAATGTAATGGATTTTTATCAAACTCGATGTGTAACAATATCGTAAGGTTTCCTGCTATTTTGTTACAAATGGGGATAGGGACCAATTTAGCTAAAAATATAAACACGTTTAATGACCTCTTCTCATGAACCGCTTCACGAATCTTCATCAAACTACTGCTGTAATTATTCGTCTAAGGATAAACGAAACAAAATTGCAACCCTACGAAACCTTTGCGAAAAATTAAAAGAGAACCATTTAAATTGTTAAAGTGCGGTGTTTAGTTTTGCAATTTGAAAAATGTTAGATGAAAGATGAATGTTAGTTGAAAAATTCATAAACTTCTTTCCTTATTACAATTCGCCGACCATCATTTTTAAAGATATTTCTTGTTTTGTTCTCATAAGTTTCCAAACAAGCTGCTAGTAAACATACAATAATATATTTGTAATAACTGTTATAATTTCTTTGTAAAGGTGACTAAGTTCTGAAATGTCACAGAGTCAGACTGAAATTGGAATGCATTTTATTTCAGGTCGACGGGATCCATTAGAGGAGGAAAGTACTCCTACAAGTAAGACATTTATAAACTTATAGCATATTGCTTAAAATATATTATGTAGTTAGCGCGTATATGATTTTTTTAGTCCCCTACCGGTGAAATACCGGAGGGGATTATAGAAATGACCTTCGTCTGTCCGAACGCAAATCTGGATGCTGCAATTATTAAAAAATGTACACTCAACAAAATTCCTAATCGGCCAGTTTATATTGTATTACTATTTTGTTAGTAATGCATGTATTTACAAGAAATTCTACATACCGATATTTGAATAGGTACTGCAGTTAATTGATTTATTTTTTGGCGTCACGGCCAAACTAACCACAATAGGCGTTTTCACCAATATAGCATGTTTTGCACGTGCAGGGCATGTGCACCAATATGTACCTGTTGATAATCATATTTTGTATTATAGACGAAAGTCATACTAGAAAAACACATATCATTATGAAATTGACACAAGAGCAACGCGCCCAGGCTTTCGGAATTTTACAACAAAATTCAAAATCGGTCACTTCAATGAATTGTACTTGGGATAAATTTCGCGAAAAGAGCGCGGATGATAGATAACCAACGATCGAAGGTTCTCGTAAAAGAAAAAAAATATTAAAAATGGAAATAACCATCAAAGTAACAACTACAAACAAACTATATCAAATTTCTTTCGAAATTGCAAAAATAATTACACTCATGTAAAACAAAATAAGTTAATAATTAGCTGCAGTACCTATTTAAATGTCGGTATGTGAAATTTCGCCTGAATACATGCATTATTAACAAAATAGCAATACAATTTAAACTGACCGATTAGGAATTTTATTGAGTGTATTCAAGCCAGGTTAAAAAAATGTATATGAATAGAGGGCAATATTTAGATTATGCACGTATGATTGTAAAAAGTTTCAAGAGTATATGAGCGTGCAATGCCTCTTTAAATCTACAATATCACCAAGGAGTTAAATACGATTCAGCTAGCAATTGATTTTTTTCCTTTTCTTCGTGTTATATACTTGGTTAATATATGCTGCAAATCCGGAATATATACTTTATTTGGTAGAGAAACGAGGGGTAATAATAAGGTGATAGTCAAAATGTATGACTTTGCAGTGAGTAACTTTACTTTTTCTTCTAATGCTATTTCAATAAGAAGTGCTGATTAGAATTTCACGTATGTTATTTTCCCAATGTTTTCCTTTTGTAAAAATAGTCAAAGAATTTCAAGCGAGATAAGGAACTGTTATGCCGGCTGGCCTTGGCGAGACGGTGTTACCACAGGAATTTACTATGAAAACTAGCTAATACTCCTAACATTTCCTAAAACAGGAAATCGCGGCTTCTAGCTTTTCCTTTCGTTACCAATATATCTGGTGACGGAACATACGCTATGTGGTGATGAAACCGAAAAAGGTTATTGGCTTATTAAAAATTGACCATTAGGGAACGGTTATTTTCCTCCACAATCTGCCATCCAAAAAGATTTCAGTGACATGGAAATGACCAAAAATCATCTTATTTGCACGGAAGGGATCATGTCAATTTGCTTTTGTGACTGTCTTTTAAAGCTTCAAAACATGATAAAATGTTGTGTTCATTACTTTATTACTCGGAATTTCGTGAATTCTAATGTTTGTTTGTTTCTTTGTTTGTTTTGGGTTTAACGCCGTTTATCAACAGTATTTCAGTCATAACAATTGTCACACTATAATATTCCTTAAATAACTTTAACGTAACTACACGTTTAAACGAAAATCACGTGTCGTTTTCTGTAAATTATTCAATATTTCGAGCTAGAAATACTAAATAGTTTTGAAAGTTGGAAGTCAAAAGAGAGTTTTGAAGAGTTCCCGATTTTAGTAATTAACATTATGCTAATCATATGCATTTATCTGAACCTTACGTTTAAGGAAAACTAGTAGAACATGTTACATTGCTTTATCAGTGACAAATGTAGATCGTTTGGTTGATAAGCATCGGAAACCATACAACTAAAATACTTCTACAAATGTTCCAAATATACTGTAAGTAGAAAATTATATAGTGCGTTATTCACCATGTCATATTCAATCAATGTATTGATCTATTTTTAAGTGCCACGAATGTTATAGATTTATAAGTATTTCGTCAAAGTAATGCGCTGCGTTTGTTTTTAAGACATACCATCGTGTTATCGTACCAAAACTACTAATTTTCATTTGTATTCATTCATTTCTTTGTTCTCTAAATGAAAAGAAAATTATTTACATGTTCTGTAAATTTATACAAACATTAAATATAAAGTTATACTTTATAATAACAGGTTTTATTTCACAAGTTTCAATTATTTTGTGAAACAAGAAGCATTAATTAATTGCATATATATACATTTCTTTCACTTAATTTGAAAATAGTACGGGTATATATGTATATAGGTGAAAGAAATATTTCATTATGCTGCAACATGAAAATGAGGCACATTTTTTTCATAAATCCTATTTACAATATTTCTTAAGCTGGAAAAAATGCTATTGGAGTGATGACATTTGACCCTACATATTTCGAATAGAAACTGTCTGACCACGGGGACCATCACTTAGTACATGTTTTTAGCATTACAAAAAGTACCAACATGCTTCTCGCCAGAATTCGCAAACAACGCTGACATCTGCTACCGGTCGTTTGAGAATAATTTGGAAATGATTTTAATCCGAAAGTTTAAACATTTGCTCAACATTTGCTCAAAATCACTGGACTTCTGAAAGTCCGACACTAATTTATATACCGGTCTACATAAACTGTTATACTAGAACGTTTAGCCCTGGTCATTATGGTAACTAGAATTCCATTCTTCATGTATATTCGTATAATTTAGTTTATACATGAAATACCGGTCAAGCAGGTATACATACATCGGTGGGTGACATAGAGTTGACCCGATCAAATGGGCATTGGTCAAACATATGTTTAGAAAGAGGCTAATAATAACTATGTCCTCATGTCCAGACAAGGTCACGTAGCTGTAACAAAACCCCGATGTTTCGCGATTGTAGCGCGCACTGTTAGATAGATACTTGCAAAGTATATACGTTATTTTCCAGCCACCAATTAGCGTCAGGGTGTGCTGTATGAAACCATTTGGAACTATTAACTATTTTATACAAACTGTTTACCTATTTAAACTTGTATATACGTAAACACAGAGCTAGGCTCACGTCGATTATTTCTATACATTTTAATTAACAGTAATTAACAGTAACAATCAATACATTATAAAATCTGACAGGATGTTTGTTGTTTTCGTCTCTTCTCGATTCACATACATATGAGTTCTTGAGGCACAACTCGAAGGGACACTATTTTACCGATTACATAACACAACAATAGGGTACCAAGACTAAGACGTTGAAATATGTCTTCTTTACCCAAATAAAACAAAAGAAGTAAAAGTTATATAAGACATGGGAAAAAGCAATCTTGTAGGTAAAATTACCTTAAGCATACTTTGTAAATAGACGTGTCAATACTTTGTGTCCAATTTGGTCAGAGATGTAACTGTCATAGATCATCGGGTTGACATATCTTATGGACGTCACATTCTATCTGATAAAGAAAACACAATACTTTAGTTTATATATTTGTAAAAATGTCTTTTATTCTTATGCATAAAGTCCAAAATTTTAAATACATATATATGTTCTCTTTTAGCAACGACAACACCTTCGCCAAATTCAACATGTAAGTAATAGATTAAACAATATTATTTGAATAGAAATTGCGTGAGGCGGCTGTAAAAAGTCTCCCCGTACTTGGATTCAGTGTTGTCCTTTGAGCTCACGGAGTACACTCATTTTTATTTAATAGAACACCGCTTAAGCCGGTGCTAGGGGGCGTGAGAGGTGTTACACCATGAACAGACTCAATCAAACTGAGTCTGTTATTATTTTGCTTGGTTGCATCCTGTGCTTCCAAAGAATCTCTTTACAGATTCTATTGGTGTAGGGCTCCCGAAGCGATAACCTGACATTGAGGTATACTGAATATTTTGACATCTAGACTTTATTCCTCAAAATCAAGATATTTTTTTCTAAATCTGGCATCTTATTTACTTGAGTAATACCTTCGTTTAACAAATGTTAATAAACATTTGAAAAGTCAGACCTCAACATATAATTTGGCATTTTTGACATTTTCATGTAAAATTTCATTTTATAATGATAATGACCTTTGTTGTGACAAATGAATCTTTACAGACATGGTCTGTGGCAATTTGTTGACCGGTGCATATGACGAAAATATGGAAGTGACATGCAGCTTAAACAACATTGATATTGACCTAAGCAATCTGACTCAGTCATCGGTGACTATCATCGCTGATAACAGCCTTGGTTTGATATTTGATTCAAGCCGAGATAACTTAACGTCAAATTCGTTTACGACAGCAACGGCGAACGAAATAGTTCTCGATACGAGTACAATTACATTGAAGTTCGTGCCTTTACAGTGCCAGCACATAGGAATATACACATTCAAATATTCAGATGTTGAAGGATCCAGCGAGGTTGAAGTAGTAGGTACGATTACTTTTACTTTTCAAATACGTATACAGTACATCATTTAATTCTGAGTTCGTAAAATCTCGTCAACGTTTATTTCACCGAGGCAGGAATTTATGAAGATGGGAATTTTATTTTTCGTTAGGATTTAATTCAGTTTATCTATTAGTTAAGCGTACACCAAATAAAATGATTTCACATAATTCTTTAGAGAAAAAAGCACATATGGTCAAAGTGATTTAGACATTTGAATAATTGAACTATTTCAGTTAATCTCCTGCGCTCTTAGTTTGAACATTATTTAATATTCTAATATGCTTGTTTCTGTTAAAACACTCTTACGCTAGAATGACGTCACGTTAACGTGTGGTGACGTCAAAGTTTTGCGCTTCTATATTTTATCTATTGTTCGAAATTCAGGGCATATTAGAATCTAAATAATTTATAGCACAAGCGTAATACGTCGTTCATATAATTTCGCTCAGGCTGCGACCTTGTGAAATTATTACGCCCGACGTATAACCACCCATCGTGCATAATTAGTGTTAAAGCACTCTTTTGCTATAAATTATTTCTTAAATTCATTCATTTGTTTTAAGCAAACGTTTCGAAGCCGGCCCTATCAAAACAGCCTGACCAATTCTATCGTAATCAAGAAGTACAGATAACTTGCAGTGTTGATGTAGGACGACCAAAGGGAAGCCTTGCTTTAAAAGTAAAAGAATCGGGTGAAAGCAAGTGGACAGAGGTAGCCGAAGTAACGAAATCTGAAAATGAAACAGCTAAATGTACTACTTTTATGTCAGTCACGCATGTCTTTTATATCAGTGGAGGCATGGAGGGTCATCAATATATCTGTGAAGCAACAGGCGCGAATAATGACATTTTAGAGTCTAATCTAGAAACAATAGAAGTTTCAAATCCAGGTAATTGAGCTTTTTTAGATGTGAACATCTTAACCAGTAACCTTTCTTAAAAGTTATGTTCCTTCTTTCATTGTGGTTTTCAAATTAACTTTTTAGTAACAAGGTTTTAAATAGTGGAAGTTTAAAGAAAATGACAAAAAAATCACAGTAACAGACAATGAAAAAACCAAGATCTATATTTTGCATAAACTTGTGGTGTGTTGGATTGCGAAGGCTCATTTTTTTCTGCTATATAGTCAAAGTTTTATCTCTTAGTGAAATATCACATTAATTTTAATGACATTTTTTTTCAAGGCATTACAATTCGTCAAATTTCAGTTGTATATTTTATGAGGGAATCTGAAACGGTGCAGATAGGTAGCAGTCTACAACTTGAATGCGTTATTGAAGGCATCTCAGCAGAATCGGGAGCAATCCTTACAAGAAACTCAAAAGTATTAGGCGAGGAACATGTATGTAATATCAGCAGTAGCGGCATTGTTGCATGTTCTTCTATGGATACTAATGGCATAGGAGCTGTAAATGCAAACAACAACTTGACAGCAGTTGTTACGATCAACCCAGTTAGATGTGAAGATGAAGGGACATATTACTGCCAATCTGTCTCTGACAGTTCTCTCCAGGCGTCATTTACACTATCAGCGATAAGTATGTATTTAAAAATTGGCTTTGCCAAAAAAATTATAGATCGGCCATTTTCTTTGTAAGAACCGTTTCAATTTAACGTGCATGGTTATAATAACACATTTTTTTATTTAATGAATAATTCTTTTTAAAAATAGCGGTACTAAAGTAATTAGTTATCTCCAACATTTATTTTAAATTCCCATATCTTTTGATTAGAATACCAAACCATGATATGAATGAAACGTTTTCCCTTACACTTAATATCAACACAATATTGAAATGGAATTTCGTATGACATTTTCATATCAATGAAAGTCAAAAGAAAACTTTCAAATCAGAGATTAAGGGTGAGATAATAGTATAGAAGCATCATGTCCTTCGTCCATAGTGCACATTTTATATAAACATGTTCTCCTCTGAAACTGCACGTCAAAATGTGTAGCATCCTGGCAAAGTTCTCTCTAGAATTTGTTCAAATGGTTGCGCTTGACCCTTAGTTTTTGCAAGAGTTAAAGATATGAATACATTTAAACAACTTCTTCTCTTGAACCGCTTGTTAGATCTGCTTCAACTCGATCTGTTTTACCCTCTCTGGGTGCTAGACAGGCCGTAGGAACAGGGTTGGGGCAGCTGGCCGGGCCCCCAATAATTTGACCGATAATAGTAATTATCTTAGCATTTTTTGACAGCGAGTCAATTTTAGCTGATTTTCATAATGTGTGACGCCCCCATCTGAAAATGCTTCATACGGTCCTGCTAGATATAAAAATAGAAATACTTTTAAAAATTCTTCTCTTGAAACACTTAAAGGATCTTCACGAAGCTTCGTCTGTAGCATCATTGTACGGCCATCTCCTAATTTGAATCATATATGGGCAATATGGTTCCTTTAAGGGGCTACTGGAGCTTTACACAACTTCTTCTGAACCGCTGGATGGATTTACACCCAACTTTATCAGTAGCATGATTTAAAGGACCTCGCTCAATTTGTTGAAATAGGGACACTCAGCCCCTTTAGGGGCCACTAGAGCTGATGTTGAAATGTAGAATCATGGTCCCCTCCAAAATGTTCTAAACTAGTGGCGCTCGATTGCACTTAGCGGCCGCTTTAACTAAAAGTAAAGAAATACATTTAAACGACTCCTTCTTGTGAACCACTTGACGGATCCTTATTAAACTTGACCTTTAGCAAAATTATAGGGTACTCCCTCAGTTTTGTTCAGGGCCGCTAAAGCTAAAATAACGATATCATTATAAAGGACTGATCCTCATGCGTCGCTTAGTGAATAATCATCAAACTTTATCTGCAGCGTCAATAGAAAGTTCTCTCTGACTTTTGTTCGAATTAGGGCACTCGGCCTCTTGTATCAGAAATACCTTTGAACAACATTTTCTCATGAAGTATTTGAGAATCTCCATAAGCTTGGTCTGCGTTGGGCCGTATTCCAATTTCGTTTAAATGACCAAACTTGGCCCCTTTTATGTGCCGAAAGAAAGAAGATAGAAAGGCATAAATCTTGAAAGAACTTCTCCACATGAACCGCCTGATGGATCGTCGTTCAGTATTTTTGTAAAATCTTTGAGTCCTCTCCGAACATTGTTTTAATTCGGGCACTCGATCCTTTTAGGGGCCACTAAAGCTACAGATAGAAATACACTTTAACAACTTCTTCTCATGAATGGCTTGATGGATCGTTATCAGATTTGATCTGTAGCATCATTATAAGGTCCTCTCTAAATTATGTTCGAGTGCCCCTTTTAAAGGACCGCTAAAGCTGAAACAAGATGTGCCCTTAAAGACTTCTTCTCGTGAACCTCTTGATGAATATTCATCAACTTGTTCTATAGTATCGTTATTCATAATTAAGCCCTCTCTCATTTCTGTTCAAATTGGGCATCAGGCCCTTTTAATAAAGATGCCTTTGCAGCAACTTCTTTTCACGAACCGCTTGATAGATCTTTATCAAGCTTGGTCTGTAGCATAATTATAAGGTCTTTTCCCAATGCTGTTTAAGGAGTCATTAGAACTGAGATTCGAAATACCTTTAAAGAACTTCTTCTCACGGACCGCTCGATGGATCTTCCTCAACATGGTCTCTAATTTCACTATGAGTCCTCTCCAAACTATGTTTAAATTTATACTCGGTCCTTATTAGTGCCACGAAAGCTTGAAAGAAGATATCTAAGCAATTTTTCTCTTGGATTTATATCAAATTTAATCTGTGTCCTCTCCTAATTGTGCTTGAACTGAGACGCTCAGCTCCCTTTAGGAACTGAACGGCCTTGTATGTTTAATAATTTAATATTGCTCGTTAGAGATTGCAAACGGAAAATAATTTCAACACAATTATGCCATATTATATATAATTCAATATTTACGTTCTAAAACAGAGCCACCGAGTGGAGGAGTTCTTCTGTCACTTCCTACGAGAATGGTTTTAAATCTAGCGGAATACAGTGAAAAAGTAACATGTGATGCAAATGTCGGATACCCGGCGGGAGAAATTCGCATTGAGTACAGTAAAAACAATTTTGAATCATACGACACATACAATATTGGAACTAAAGAACCAGAAACAGAATTAAAAAAGGAATGTTCTATCAACAAAACAGTCTCCTATAAAGAACACACCTTCACGGAATCTTGGAATAACACAGATATACGATGTGCAGTCTACAATCATACTGACGTCACCGAACCAATGTTAGTTTCGGATGTACAGCGAATAAAGTTGATAGAAAGTAAGTACTATTGCTTTATGTTTGGCAAACATGTACTAGTCAACTATAAATATATGAAATAAGGAGGCACACTATGGATATTCGTGACTTTGAAGTAGGTAAAAACATAATTGCTAGTGGATAAGTATAATACTTTACGTCGGAAAGAATGTAATGTTCACTGTCAAAATCGCTTTACTGTTAACACAGTGTAAAACTAGAACGATAACAAATCAATTCATTCAATCATATTTTTCAGATGAATGTCCGTCTACTGGATACCCGGAATATTACCATCCGTTTAATTGTCATTACTATATTAGATGCAGTGAAGGAGCAATATCCGTCAGTGACTGTGGTTCAAAAGACTGTCCAAATTTTGTAAACACCACTATGACAGGTTGTACAGGTTGCAGTGTTCCTGACTGCTAGGTAACCAACGAAATGTAAAAACATATCAGACGAACTGCAAAAGCATGATTACAAAACGACTTGCAAAAAATTGATAACAGACAAATTGCAGAAACATTATCACAAATAGTTTCACATATTACAAAAAATTAACTTACATTTGCATGCTTTACAATGTTAGGGGCATGATAGGTCTTGCACTCTTACGAACAGACTAAATCAAACATAGTGTAAAATTATATCGCATCTAAAAATAGAAAATACTTTTAAAAATTCTTCTCTTGAAACACTTTATGCTTCAAAAGGATCTTTTCACAGATTTTATTAAATGATAAGTGTACCGTCCTTAAAGTGTGCCAAGTGCCATATTTGGAAAATTTTCAGATGTGATATAATTTTTACCGTTGTAGTTGTGTCTGGAGAATGATTTCCAATGTAATACTTGTAATTTTGGATGTAAGCTCCGTTTAAAAGAAATGTTTGTCTCAGACATTATTTTTATTTTTTATATATGTCTCTTACCCCTATCATATTGCATTATTTAGTCATGTGGCTTTGTGTTTTTGTTATTTTCACGTTCAGTCATATCATAGTACCTATATCCAACAAGTCAAACATGAAACAATAAAGTCAGTCAATGTTATGTTTGAAATTGAATAGATTAAGACATGCTGTAAAGCTGTACAATGTTCAATAGCTAAAATGTTACATGTAAATTGTTTTGTATCACAATTGTATTTGGTTTCGTTTTCCTAATTTTTTAATCCATTTATTGATATAACACATTTATTTTAGGGTTCTGCTGATTATTTGTAGTACCTTTAAATGCATTTGAAAATGAATGAAGGATATCATAGATTATAATTCAAAATATCATGGAAACGATAGCATTGAAACTTTACTTGATCAATTGTATGATTTCATATTTATTAATTATTTGATAAGGTCGTGTTAAATGCGTTAGGAAATATCATACGCTGAAATCTTCAAAAAAACAAAGAAAAATATCAAACAGGGAGTGCCACGCACCAAAAGCGCAGCCTCTTCAAAACGAACCCCCAGCACGCAAACGCGTGCACCACACACACACTCAAAGCCTACGCATCAGGACAAAACGAACAACACACACACACACACACTCAAAGCCAACACATAAGGACAAGACGAACAATAAGCATACACACACGCGCGCACACAAAGTCAACACACAAGGACAAAACGAACAAACAAAGGAACACAGTGGGGCACCGCCTTGGAACGGTCAGTGGCAAAAACACCACTGGGGAGCTTAAACCGGTTTATGGTGCGCACCCAACCTCACTCTTACCCCCACCATGTTCCAAAGACATGGGACAGTGTAAATAAAAGTAATCCCCTCCAGGTGAATCTCTAACACACGTAATGGAAACAAAAAGGCATGGCATGTAAAACACAAAAATGCTCGTGTATAAATATATAAAAAGCAAACCTTAAGAACCAAAAACGTATGTACTCAATGCCTTTTCAGAAGACAGAGCAACAAGAGAAACACCTTTAAGGAGACTTGCATCCTTTTTTATTGTATTTAGAAAGTATGTAAACCTGTACATTCTTGGAAAGTTCTTTTAAAACAAAACTCATTATAATCTTTTTACAAGACAGTGAGATATGAAACGCTTCTTACTGACCATAATTTTTTAACACTCTTGTTAGGAGAGGTGTCTCACCCAGTAATTTTACACAACTGTCCCTGCATGACGGAACCGTGTTACAAAATATTGAAATATGTTTTCTAAAAACAAAATGTCTTTTAATGTACAGTGGCAGAAGGTTATACCTCTTTAATCATACAAAAAATGTGATACAAATTGAAAATGTGATACAAATTGAATGAAACCATATATTGAAACATCTGTGACGGTGAAACTGTTGGGTGTAAGGGGTTACCACAATCTATAGGCCTTGTTATAAGTGATAATGGATAAGGAATTTTATTTCTTAAAGTGACCTATATCTGTTTTAATCATAAGCAGTATGGTCACTTCTGTTTAATCAGTTCTGAAATTTAGAATACTTTTCAAAATAAAAAGATTCATATACTATAAAAAGTGCAAACCCTAGAAGGTTTGGCAAATAAATTTTCAAAAAAGCTTTCAACACAACCTTATGCATGTCATTAATGAAAAATGGATAACAAAAAATATAAAATATTTGGGATATCTAAAAATTTTGTACAAAAAATATCGCACAATTCTGCTGTTGTGTACATGATATTCATATCCTTTAATCGAATTGAGGAACATAAAATTACATCAGTTTAGAAATAACTTTAATTGTATTACTGATATTATAGAATGTACATTAGATATCAAAACATTTCATTTTCGGCATCATAAAATGGAGTTAATATAAGAGGTTATTTATTTATGTATTACTCAAAATAAAGACTAAACAAAGTTATTCAGTATAGTCTTTTTATTTGAGTATATAACAGGTTCCTAATGGTATATTCGTACAATAGACGATTTAAAGAAAATATTTATAAGACATGAACCCTATACATATTGAATAAAATGTAAGCGGAATTTTTTAAAAGGACAAAATCCGTCGTTCGATAGGAGAAAGAACCTTGCTATCAAACATTCTGATCCAGCAACGCCAAAGTCATAAGTCCGATCCCCACGTTAAACGTTTAATCCACACCCAACGTCGATTAAATGCTAGGCAATGCAAGGCCAAGGCAAGGTATTACCAGACAGCTAAAACCTAGGCAAGCAACGTTCAAATCGATTTGCGAAGTGACCACTGTTTGCTAGAAAGTGAAATACGTATGCAACTTCGAAATATCGGTCAATAATTCAGTATCTAATCGCCGACCCATATACTCTGGTTGGCTCCATGCAGTAGGTGGTATTGGCAACCTGATCCAGAATGTAACGAACGCTGTGGCTATGCAACGCAAATAAACACCTTTGGAAGTAAGGAAGCAAAGCTAAGTAGGTATTACCAATTACTATAGCAAAAACCTTTCCACACACGGTCACAATAGAGCGAGTGGTAAGTGGCAACATATCTCGAAGAGCAAATAACTAAGCAACATTGTAAACTTGAATCCGGTCACCCCCAGGTCGAAAGAATTTACCCCCACCCCGCAATAACAGTAATATGAGCAACAATTCCTACTGAAACATGCATAATATCCAGACCTGTACTTTACAAACTGGAAAGAAAATGTACAAATTGTTACATATTTCCATGCCATTATAAGCAATGCCACGGTATTTATATTACATCGACTAAGTCACAGTCAGGGTTACAGTGTCTCAACTACAATGTTTACAGATGAATAAACTTAATTACAGAATCGTCATTAATTTCAAACACTTAAAGTTCTGAACATACTCTGCATCATTTTTTCACTACAATCAATACACGACACAATATGTATTATTTATCCAATGCTTGCAATATAAATGTCCAATACCATTACAATATATTGAACATACTGTTGCAAATGCAAAAACCTGAACACAATAAACAATATAAATGAACTAAAATTTGTGCCAATCTCAGAGAGCTAACACACAAACACGTAGAACAGCTGGAGAGTTATATTTCATCGAAACTTCCTTCCAAAATATAAAAGTTAATCACATCCCTGACCAGAACACATCCAAACCATATAGTTCGTATGTATACAATCCACTCTTCTGTAATCTCTATGTGAGATACGATTCTGGCACTCAAGTTCTGTAACAAAAATACTTTCAGCGACAATTATACATGTATGAATAAATTGTCCGTCAACATAATTTATTAACTTAATCAGGCAAGGCAGAAAAAACTTTAATCATTGCATTTTCATGTTAAAACGATTCAATGGGGTGTGGTGAACATTAATGTCAGTGTAGCTAGCGAAAAAGTGGAGGAAAACACGAATTTTCATGTTTTATATGCACTGGGGAGGTGGGGGAGTAGCCGTATCAATACTTTTAGCGGAAACAAGCCGTGATCGTTTAGGTGTAACTAATACCTGTATGGTGGTAGTGAATAGGCGAAGCAGACGACAATGTTGAGAAAAAATAATTCTAATATGATTGTCTCTGTTAAAACACTCTTACGCTAGAATGACGTCACGTCCACGTGTGGTGACGTAAAAGTTTTTCTTGCGACCAAGAAAGAGCGCTTCTGTACTTTATCCACTGTTTTAGATAATAGATATATTAGAATCGAAATAATTTATAGCAAAAGAGTGTTTTTACACTATCTGTCCGAGTGAAATTATTAGTACGACGTATTACCGCCCATCGTGCATAAATAATGTTAAAGCACTCTTTTGCTATAAATTACTTCTTAAATGAAATTATTTTAGTTCTAAAATAATTTGTATAGTGTTAAAATATCTCAAATATTCTATTTTGTAAATATTAATTTTTTTTATGAGAAGGGGATATTTAAATCACTTTGTGAGGTTACAAAATTCATTGGATGATATCTAAAATTATGATTAGCATTATTATAAGAACTATATTCATAATCACAGGTCTAAACACAGTTATGATGTGATGAAATGTCATATATACCCGAGGGCTGAGCCCAAAACACATATTTACCTACAACAGCGATGTCATAACAAATAAAGTCGTGCAGAATTTAAGGCTGTAACTTGAGAAAAATAACAACCGCTGATTATATGAGGATATTACATGAGTGTCTTTTCATGTTAAACTTATTAAACGAGTTGAATTGAATGATTAAATGCAAGGTTCTGTCGAGCATTTTATCAATGTTATTGAATGTGTTTAATAAATTCAATGTGGTAAGTCACAAATGTAGTATTATTTTATCCCAATGTAGCTTTTCCTGCCGAAACATTAAAACTATCATAAAGAAGTTAATTTGACAAAGTCTCCTATACTTTAAAGAACGTCGACGTCAAAGCTTTATTACACTACATTCTGTCCCACCTAATTTTGGACCTCAACTTTTGACTGATATGAAGAAACAGTTCATAATATTCATATGAAAGTTTCTTGGAAAAATTGACATGTATGGCAAAGATATTTGACTTTAAAAGTTTTACCTTCTTTTCCCCGAATTGGCTGAAATAAATGGTTGAGATAATGAAAGCCCAGCGCTAATGTCTTTATCTATGGTGCGCATAAAAATAGAAGGAATTTTCTTCCAATGACATACAGAGTCAAATTCATTATTTAATTTGTTTACAAATGTCCTTACGTTCACCTATTTTTGTTGTTCACTGTTGTAATCGAATCAAGTGTTCAACTGTTACAAACCTTTATTATAGTTTATAGTTCAAATGCGTTTCCTGTATTAAAAGTGACTAGATTCTATTTAACTATCAATTTCTATACATTAACTTGACGTGGGAAATGGAACATTTTCGAGGTCACACAGCGTCGTCAGAAGTGCATTGTGAAAAGCACGAACCGCGGAACATTTCTTCTGGACACTTTTTGATAGCAATTTATCGTTAAATGTTAAAAAATGGCTTTCACATTTTTTATCAAGTGTTCCTGATCATTTAAGCTCATCTGAGCCAAAGGCTCATGGTAAGCTTTTGTTAACGCTCAATGTCCATCGTCCGCCGTGCGTCGTCCGTCGTGCTTCCGTCAACATTTTCTAAAAGTATCTTCTTCTTGAAAACCACTGGGCAGAACTACACAAAACTTCACAGGAATGATCCTTGGATAGTTCTCTTTCAAATTTTTTCAAAGAATTAAATTCCCAGCAGAACTCTGGTTGCCATGGCAACCGAAAGGAAAACTTTAAAATTCTTCTTGTCCAAAACCTCAAGGCATAGGGCTTTGATATTTGGCCTGTGATATCATCTTATGGTCCTCTATTAAGACAGTTCTAAGTGTGCCCCTGGGATGAAAGTTTTATGATAGATTTATATAGGGAAAAAATCTTCTTGTTTCAAACCACAAGACCTAGGCTTTTGATATTTTGTTTGTAGCATTGCCTTGTAGTCCTCTACGAAATTTGTTCAAATTATGCCCCTTGAGTGAAAAGGGGCCCTGCCCCGGGGGTCTCAAGTTTTACATAGATTTATATAGGAAAAAAACTTTAAAGATCTTCATGTCTGAAACTGCAAGGCTTTTGCTTTTGATATTTGGTATTTTGGATTTCCTTGTGTTTCTCTACCAAAATTGTTCAAATTATGTCCCTGGGATAAAGAGGCCCTGCCGTGGGGTACCAAGTTTTACATAGACTTACAAAGAAAAAAAAAAGATCTTCTTGTCTGAAAGTTGAAGACCTAGGCCTTTGATATTTGATATGTAGCATTGCCTAGTGAATTTCTAACAAGATTGTTCAAATTATGTCCCTGGGGTAAAAAGAGGCCCCGCCCTGGGGGTCACTTGTTATATGAGTTATATAGGAAAAATACATCAAAAATGATCAGATCATATTTCCTAGACTGTTGAATTATGATTACCTGATGACCCCAAGCGATTAGGGATCACTTGACTGTGACCTTGACTTACTGACCTACTTTCTTGTTTTTTTTTTTTCAGATACAGCCTTGAAATTTGGATGACATGTACAGTTTTGCACACCGATCTTAAAAATGACTTTCAGTTTCCATAAACGTAACCTACTGACCTACTTTCTTAATATTTTAGCATAAGTTTGCCATTTGAAATATGTGGCTCATATAACTTAGACGAGAGATCCAGGGTCATCATGACCCTGTTGTTTGAGACAAATCACCAAAATCAGTTTTGTAAATATAATGGTAGAAAGCGGTTAGAATTGTATTAGATCTTTGGACTTGATTACCCTTTTACATGCTGATATAAAGCATTTGGGTTGGTACTCATAAGGAGATGCATAACGTTACTTTTCTTCAAGAAGTCAGTGCAGTTGTTTCCAAAGAGCAAAATGTCAAAAAATCATGTATAAGATGTTATCAAACATGTAAATCTATGTCTTTGTCTTTGTTTATGAACTTGAAGTAAGAAAGTATATTCATCAAGCTGTCTCATTGTAAATAAATTTAAACAGTTAATTTCAGATTTTATATTTTATCACAATGTTTATGAGATTCTACTACGTTTTACTTTTTAGCTTTGTGACGGTATCAGTGATTAGTTAACGCTCTTCTTCCAAATCATGCACAGTACCGACTGAGTGACTTTATTCTTGTCTTAACTTGCGACTACCTTTAACGTTTCGGTGATGGTGCCTTTCAGATATAATAATGTTTACGTTGATGAGATGATATTACGTAGAATCTTCTGAACTCATATGTATAGATTTTCTTGTGTTTAGCATAAGTGTGAGGTTGGCTAGCACTGTTTGTCCATCAAGTTGTATATGGTGTAAGTGTGAGGTTGGCTAGCTATTCCTAAGTATCGTCCACCAAATTGTTATTGATATAAGTGAATCATACAGAATAGATACAAATATATTTCTGGCTTTGTCACTTTATGATCTTCCATTCTAACACGACCCGATTTCCTATTAAACAAAGGAGGTTAAAAAGTGTGTGCTATTATACAACAATTCATTTTTTCTGACGTCCCAGTTATAACGTCATTTAGTTAAACGGCATAGCGGCGCGCTAAAAAAAGAAGCAAAAAGAAAAGAAAACAAAACAAACAAACAGAAAACAGGCAAATATGTTTTGGTTGTCGTCAAGGATGTACTTAGAAAATTCTTGGTAACGTGTTAGAATTGAAATAATATATCTCATTAGTGATTTGCTCTTGAATAAAATGTTTGTTTGCCGTTCAGATGCGTATCATAATTATATCACTCGAGCTACGCCGTCTTGATGTTATTCCTTCGCATCTGAACTCCAAACAAAGACTTTTTTTCAACGACAAATCACAATATGACGTAAATTATTTCTGAAGTGTCGTGCATTCATAAGCTATTAATTTCTGTTATACCTGCATCTTCTTAAAAAAGTTTTCAGACACTAAACAAGTAAGCTCTGCAGAGCATTTTCCCCTTAATTTAGTTTTAATTGTTCTTTTGATGATATCAGGTAGCATTACTATCATGAAATAATTATATTACAGCATTTATGATAGAAACGTAGGTCATTCACCACCACTACAATTTGGGGTATCAATTCTGAGCCGTCTTTACAGTGTTTGTTGAGAATAAACTGTTTCCTTGTATGAAACATGTCCACTTGCTTTTTAATTTTCATTCAGCACTTGCCGTGTACTGCAAGAAAAAAGTGAAAAATTGTCATCCAGTATGCTGCTGCCATTACAAGTTTCGCAGTGTTATAAAGAATAAAGAAGACATCCCTTTTCTGTTGTTATGTATATGTCGTTCCCCTTAAATTGGTTTTACTTTATTGTAGGGTCATTGTTTACTAACCTAGTTTTGAGACATCCTGAATACTCAAAATATTTCTACTGTGTTCCAGAATATTCTACCATAATACTGATACGAGTAAACAGTGTGTAACAATTATTTTTAGAAAGGATTGTTCTTTCTTTTTCTTGTTCTTTTTATTCTTAGTGTTATATGAAAGGTCTGGAACCTTCCACGATACATTAGATAATGTGCTTTCTGACAACAAGCCAGACCTTAGATTTATAGTATAGTATACTATAGAATAGAATAGTGTAGTGTAGTGTAGTGTAGTGTAGTGTAGTGTAGTGTATAGTATAGTATAGTATAGTATAGTATAGTATAGTATTGAAAACTTACCTGAATTTCTTAATAACAAAATATTACCAGTTTTGATATTTAACATTTGAAGGTTTTACATTAAAATTGTGGATTTAAAAAGTTATCTTTGAAGAGAGGATTTATTCATTCTTTGGATATAATAAATTCAACTTTGAAATATTGTGAAATATTGTGGAATTTATACTGATTATACTGATTGGATTTTAATTTGACCTGGACGGGATTTGGACTGCTTTTACATATAAAATTGGATTTTACTGCTATTAAGACATTTTAAAGGTATTTGAATTGTTACTTTCATGAATAAAATTTTGTTATTGTTAATAGTTGCTGGTTTGTTTAACTGTTACTTTTATTTACTGTGTCAAGAAATTGTTACCATTTGACGTTACACTGTGGTCTTTGATAACCACCTGGCTTTTGTGCATGTTCATGCTGTAATGTAACGATAGTAACGATTTGCCGTTTCGTTTTTACAAAAAAAGCTTGTTCCTTTGCTTCCTATTGGTTGAATTGCAGTTCAGTAATTTGTAGCTGTTACCTCCATTGTTGCAAAATTGTAGCGTGCAACAGGAGCGTTTCTTAAATAACTTGAAATATGTATAATAATATTTTCCTTGGGCTTTTTTGCCTACTGATTTCAACTATTTAAATATATTAATTTTCCTCGGGTTTCCCAACTTTATGATTGACTTATATTCCAAGAAATGATTTTATTGTATTAAAATAATTAGAATTTCAATCTCAAAACATTATCTGAATAAATTGAATCATAAACATATAAAATATTTCAAACTATCAAATTATTTCCGACTCTCAAACAACTCTTCGTTCGAATGCGTATTTCAGGAATCTTAAAAAGACCTCCTCCATTTTTGAACTCTAGATATATCCTATATATTCCAAACACTTTCAAACATGTGCCATGAGGTTTTACTGGAAAATTAAAGCATTTTTAATGCCAGATATCTGAGATTTCTGTGCATCAGTAAATATAAATACTGAAACTTACATGGACAACCAGCATAATCCATCCGAGAACATCCCATTCACCATCACACTACCAAACATCTTTAGAATATTTTTTAAAGATCTGTTATCAAACGTTTGCCCGAGAGGTCTTACTTAAGCAATGAAATATTTTTAATGCCAGTTATCTGAGCTTTCTGCGCATCAGTAAATATTTACACATATTTCAGACTCTTTCAAGGACAACTCATCATCTACTCACGCCAACGACCAACTTTCAACCGCCCGTTCAACCGTGCGCAAGCTCCCTTTTAAAGCCGATTTACACCAGCATAATACCTATACAACTGCACTCATAGAGCGTCTTCTGGCGCTTTAAAATTCCATGAGCGTCTACCTACAGATACTAATTTTCGACTTCAAAATAGCAAAACGCACACAAATCATTAAAATATATATATATTAAAACATTGCCCAGAAACCCCTTAATTAAATCCTTAAATTGCATGATACATACTATCAAAATTAAACTTGAAGAAGTTGACTTCCTTTTTTTGCAAAATCTGTGCAAATGGCAAAAACGTAAAACAGGAGATAAGTAATACATGATTCAATTATTTACTTTAGGTAAAATCCGTCACAAAATATCAAGATCGAAATCCAAATGATTCAAATGAACTTTCTGCATAAACAGTGGTAAATTGTATAACTTGCATGAGAAATGCAATGTTTTATAACTCGTCAATTTCGAATCACTTCGAAACCTCACTTAGGGTGTAGAATTGTTTATATGCGGAAGCAGAAACTGGCTATCGAAAGATCGGTGGCTCTAGTCAGGTGAGATTACTACTATTACCACTACTATTTAACTACTGCTACTACTACTTCTACTACTAATAATACTACTTATCCTGCTGATACTACTACTAATATTGCTACTTCTACAACTTTCACAACTACTATTTTTCCCAGCTTTACCATTAATAGTACTGCTATTAGAAGTAGCGAAAGAAAACCATTTGTCACAAAAATATTAGCCCTTTCTGGCTTAAGTGTTTGGCCTCCAGTAAAGTCGTATTTTGCAACACTATAAAAGTAACACGTCTGCAGACGTGTACAAATTGTTCATCCTAGTTGAAGCACTAACCATGATATATGCAGGTGCTTGCTTGTGTTAATCATATGACGTAAACATCCGGGAGGAAAACCAATATGCACAGAATTCATAAAGATTTTAATATCTGCAACGTGATGCTGAAGTCAGGCTTCCTTAAAATACAGAATATAACATATGCGTTAGAAGGAACTTTTGCTTAACTAAATCTTGTATACTTTATAAATATGTCGAAATGATGCTTTTGCAAGTAAAGTTTCGAAAAATGCCATCGGTTTAATGATATTACCCGATAAAAAGTATTCTGTACGAATTATAGATCGAATTTAAGATAACACAACATCACACATATTTTGAGATAATCGAATGCCTTTGACAGTACCTTTGAATCCATTACCAGGCTCGGTCAAGTGTGAAATGTCAACCGTAAGTGTTCCTTCTCAATAGCAGGAACAGTAAACCTACACATTTTTGAAAGTTTATTTTACATCTCTTAACAGATCAAAATAAGTTGTTATTTTCTTATGACACCGAAAAGATACAGTAGACTAAAAGTTGTAACCCGCCATATTCAACAGTTCCACTTCATTTAACATATGCTTCGATGTGATTTGCTTCGATGACTTTTTGTGTGTATAACCGTCTGCCGCAGCACATAATCACCCTTGTTACCCGGATAATACAAAATGATATGATAATTCCAAAATACTACAAACTGGATGAACTGTCAAACTTGGTAAGGGCATTGTTTATTTCAATATTTTCTAATTACTCATTCTGATCGTTTAAAGTGTTGTAACTGATTCAAAATAGTTTACAAGCTGTACCATTTGCACTAAACAATTTGCATATGGGACATATTATTCACTTTGGAAACCCTTTAACAATGTTTACATTTTGCTTCTGAGAACGAGTTTGGCGATTCAAACCGTTGTCAACCTCATTTAATGGACTTTCGGTAATGAATGTTATTTTGTAATTTTCAGTTAATATATAAACAATGATATGAACATGTTAGGAAGTTTTTATCTTAGATCAAATAACCCAAATTTACAAATATATAAGCATATGTATAAGTCGATGGATACTGACCAAAGTGTTCACAGAAATTTCGAAGATAAAGCCCAAAATGTTATATGGATAATAGTCAACATTGTAAACTGACACGAAAAAGAAACGCAACAAGTATTGTAATAGTCAATATTTATAACCTACTGATGTTTAGCCATACAAAATATGTGTAATCAAAAAAAAAACATAACAGAAAAAAAAAATCATCAAAAAATGAATATCGTCTGAGATCATAATATTTCTTTCCATGCTTCAACGTCAGTGCAGTCAATAACGCGTATAGCCACCATTACTCTGTATGACAGCCTATACAAGGGTGGACTTAAAGGTGGAATTGATTGTTGCCCATACTATGACTCTGCCACCATTGTACGGATAAACCTCACGCACACAGTTATTTGCGAAACGTTCGTTGCGGCGTCTGTATATTCTGACCTATCCGTCAGCGTGATGGATTCTTGATTCGTCGCTAAATACAACAGTTCCCCACTGACGTCGCCGGTTATTTAGAGCCCAGCGTTGCTTTTCTTGACGATGACAAGAGCCTGACATCGAGTTGAAGTACGGAAATGAATCCTGCGTTTACACAAATAATCTATGACTGTGTCACGGTGAATTAGTCGTTCGGGATTTCCAACTACAACATGTGACGTGGATTGCGACGTCACAAAGCTGTCACGTAAATGACGTTGACGTATCATATTATCTTGACATATGCTTGTCAGACGCGGTGCAACTGAACGTGGACGGTCACCAGCTGTTACTGTAATGTTAACACATTCAACTAACGTCGGAATTGTTAATTTTGAAACATTGTGAAATTCCACCGGTTAAAAGTCCCAAAATTCGATTTCTCTCTGCCATATTAAGCCTTGGTATTTGAATAAGGAATTTAATCGGTGTTGAGTATACTGCTTTTATCACATGTTTGCCGTCGCGGGAGTGTAATAAAGCCATTAAATAAAAATGATAATACACTAGTGTAATAAAGCTTTGACATCGACGTCATTTATAGTATAGGCGACGTCGGTCAAATTGTCTTGTTTATATAGTAAAAGAAAGTCGATTTTTTGATGTTTCGATAAGAAAGGCTAACATGTGATAAAAAGAATATTACATTTGTGACTTTCCATATTGAATTTATTAAACTCGTTGAATAAAATTGATAAAATGCTTGGCAGAGCCTCGCATTTTATAATTTTATTCAGCTCGTTTAATAAATTCAATATGAAAAGACAATCATGTATTATCCTCTATGTAAATGAGGCAATGTATAGATTAACTTTATGCATCGAGGCGTGTCTGCACTTTTTGGTCATAACAATACTGCGGTAAACACCGAAAATAGCGGTTAAGTCACGCCTAATTGGCGTTGAATTATACACAGCAAAGTTTATATTGATTCGCCACGTGGTAAAATAGCACGAGGTTCACGAGCATTTTGTGCAGCGCCATTTAGATAACCGGAAGCGAAATATGGAATATAAGTATTGATGTATGTTCTCAAAACGAAATGGTGAGGAAATATAATTGTTGCGTTTATTTTTCGTGTAAGTTTAGTTTGACATTTGCATATGCTGTTCTTAAGGTAGAATTTTGTATATTAGATAAGTATACGCATGAAATGTGGTAACTTATTGCTGTAGCATGCTCAGTGCAATGTATTATACATGTGGTCAGTAAGAGAGGTCTTGGTGTACCAATATGTACACCTGGGTATTCAGAATGTGAACAGGGTTTGTGCTATTAGTGATTATAAAAGGTAATTGACAATCAAATACATGTATGTATTTTATATGGAATATGGAGACAGTGGGGTGAAAAGGGACAGCGGGGGTGTGTGTGGGGGGGGGGAATAATACTTATGCACATGTGTACTTGATACCAGGAAGGTGCAAGTTGTACACTGCGCCTGTTACCAGCATAACAATGTTAACAGGCTCATATCATCATGTTGTTACAAAGTAATTTATCATAACATGTCCACGCAAACAAAACTGGCCAATCTGTTATGGGATGTCAATGAAAAAAATTAATTTTGATTATTATCCACTTTCAAAGACAACGCATGTAGGGCATTATCCATGGTCATTTTTGGCTATTATCTATTTTTCATACAAAGATCAATATAAATGGTTTTGACATTAAAACGGCAAAAGTAAACAACTTACTGTAAACTATGACAGATAGTGAAATGGTAAAGTCGTATATACAGTGAATTACAAGCATGAAAAACAATTCTAAATATTTTTTATGATTTTTCAAACTAAACTTACATGGTTTTTGTAAACTATTTAACATATTGTGTATTGTATTCACAAAAATACAGTAAAATAGTTTGAGTTCGATGGAAACAAATCGCCATTCGTTCTTTTTGCAACATCTGGGGGTTAAATCACTTATCCAGCCACAGCAACTTACCGAAAAACGTGAAATTTTCAAAATCGTTGATCGGCCATTTTATAGCATGTTGGAGTTATCACATCATTTTGTATTATGCGGGTAACAAGGGTGATAATAGTGCATAAGATTTATTTGAAAACAGATATCAAATGTCTGTGGCACTATTTCCTAATTTCTTATTACTAGGGAATCATCCCTGGCCTTAAACTTCGTTCAAAATTAAAGACGGGTAATAATATGAGGGGCAATTCAAAAGTAATGCAACTGGGGTAATAAAAGCGCGCGTTTGATAGATTTTAATTTATTAACGCGTCATAATCCTCGAAGTTATCACCCTTGCTACGTATACAAAGTTTCAAACGTTTAATCCAACTTTTAAAGGCATTCATACTCATTTTCAGGTATACCCAGCATATACTAATAAACATCTGATCCCAGGGCCTGTCGGGACCTATAATGTCTACCAGATAAATGTTTTTAGACTAGGGTTCAACAAGAAATAGTTACACGGGGCTAGGTCTGTGGAATATGGTGCATGTGGAAGAACTTGAACCCTTTCCTTATTCAAAAACGAGGTCACAACAGCAGACTTATGCGCAAAGGCGTTGTCGTGCAGCAGGGATAGGTGCTTAAACTCAATGTGTGGGTGTCGTTTGAAACTTTATTGTTTAAGTTTCTTCAACAATTTCTCGTTATAAAATAAGATTTTCTACTTGGTACAACCAGTTGCATAATCGGACCACGGATATCAAAGAAAACAACAAACATTGCTTTCTTGTCCCTCATCAACCTTTTGGCAATTGAGCGTCGGTGGCAGTTTTTGGTAGCCCATACTTTGTTGTTAATTTTCCTAGTAGGCTAAAAAGTGTATCCTTGTCTCATCTACATTAATAATGTCAGAAAACTGCTTTCTATGGTATTTTGGAAACATTTTAAGCAATATTCTGGCTGTTTCAAGTCGGACACGTTTTTTCTTGTCCGACAATAAAAAAAGAAGCTGTAATACGTCTCATTTTCAAATTACGTTTTAGTATGCGGAATATACTTGCGGCTGAGATACCAACTATACTAGCTATCTGTTGAACAGTTAGTCTTGCGACAGACTTAACCACATCGAATACTTTTTTGACCATATTGTTAGAAGTGGCACTACAAGGACGTCCAGGTTTTGGTGCATCACTAATGG
>NW_026459798.1:0-2734 GCF_021730395.1 Mercenaria mercenaria
GATCAGTGCATTTAACCTTTAGCCTGCTGGCGGCAACTGAATCTGCCTTTGCAACCAGTGCAGGCTGATCATGGTCTGCACTGTTCGCTATTCAGAAATTTAGCAGGCTAAGGGTTAAGTAATCGAACAAACTACTTTACTTTCACTAAACATTTTAACATTTAAATTTCTGTTGGATAAATATATGAATAATTTTTATTCATATGTTTAGGCAAATTTGTATTGATTACATACCTCTACATAAATCACAGACTGCACATCATTGTTTGTTGGGGCTTGTACATTTGGCTCTCTCGGTAGTGTGGCACTAGACAACTGGCGTTTGTAATATGGAATCATCGTTTCATGAACGTACTCATTCACCAACTTCATATAACCATACCGCCCAGCAAGGTTTAAGATCTAGAATAAAGGGTACTTGTAATATGTCATCAAAGAAAAAATAAATAATATTGTCTGTCTTTACTCATTAGAACTTTTTGAAGAAGAGTCAGTATTTATCTTCATTGGAAATGAATACTTGGACTTACTAATAATAAAATTTTGGAAGTTTTGCTAGCGGAAAGATGTCTGTAAATAACCATAAACAAGAGGGTCATGATGAACCTGGATCGCTCACCTGAGTAATAAGAGCTACATGTTTCAAATGTAAAACTGATGATTTTTAGAAATTGTTTGGAAGATTTTCCAATGTACAATCAAGTAATCCCTGGGGCAGGGCCAATTTTACCCCGGGTTAATGATTTGAACAAAGTTTGTAGAAGTCTACTAGGCAATGTTTCATATCAAATATCTAAGATCTCGGCCTTCTGGTTTATTTTTAGCAAATTTATGAAGATTTCCTTATGTATTATCAAGTAACCCCTGGGGCTGGGTCAATTTGACCCTGGAGGGTCAAGATGTGAACAAATTTTGTAGAGGTCCACTAGGCAATGCTACATGTCAAATATCTAAACTCTAGGCCTTCTGGTTCATTTTTAGAAAATTTTGAAGATTTTTCTATGTATAATCAAGTAACCCCATGGAGCGGGTCAATTTAGAACCCGGGGTCATGAATTTAAGAAATTTGTAGAAGTCTACTAGGCAATGCTACATTCAAATATCTAAGACCTAGGCCTCTGGTTTATTTTTAGAAATTTTTTTAAGTTTTTCCTTCGGTTGCCAGGCAACCAGAGTTCTGCATGGAATTCAATTCTTTGAACAATTTTTGTAGAGCTTCACCCAAGGAACATTTCTGTGAAATTTGGATTAAATTTGCCCAGCGGTTTAGGAGGAGATGTTGTTTAAAGGAAAGTGTGGACCGACGGACGGTGAGCGATCACAATAACTCACCCCGAGCACTTTGTGCTCAGGTGAGCTTAAAACAAAAGAAGTCAACCAGTCAGATAAACATTTCCATTTCATTGCAACATATTATAGGCAACATCATCTGTGATAAATCAGAAACGGCAAAAAATGTAACAAGAACTGTTTCCATACCTGTCTAGTGACGTACACGTTCAGGGCTATACCCTCAAGTATACGCATTTCGACTGGTAGCATCACCTTTAACCGTCTGCATTCATTGTGTACATCTTCAATGTCGAGCTTGGTGGTCAAGACCTGCATAACCATTGGGAGTGCTGCAGAAGCTGCCTTAGCGTGTTCCTCCAAAACCATTGCATCACCTCCTACTTTAGTTTTTGTACTTTTTTCAACATACAGAACAACCAGGCGACTGAAGTACCTGTTAAAAAAGATACAGGTTTTAGCATACTGATATTTCCTATTAAATTCTGACAGAACACATGCCTAAGGAGCACAGGATGAAAAAGTGTTGATTGTAAATATTGCTCTGTGAATCACCAATTACTAATAAACTTTGATAATGTGGCAGTTGAGTCCAATAAGTCCAGGGGTATTCAATGATAATCTGTCATAGATCTATTGTAAAGCAAATATTGGATTTACCTGTATTGGAAATTAAACAGTGTCGATTGTATTTAGGTCAACTGCCACATTATCAAAGTTTATTAGTACCCCTATTAATATGTTGACATAAAACAGTGTTACTTTGTCTAGCCTTGTAATGAATGCCCAGTAAATTTAATTTCACAAATTATTTTAGTTTACCATATTTTGGATTTTTTAAGCAACTGGTCCAAATATTTCAAGTGAATTACTTCCCTATCAAAAATTGATAAGATGTATTAAGTACTGTAAGACTGAGTGGTGGTTCAAACTAACAGACATACTGTGTGTTTATATTGACCTTGCATGGCTGGCTTTTACGACAGTCCAATTGCATTATTTTACAGTATAAGTATTATTATGTAATAATGTATCGCAATTTTAGTCTTTGGTTACAAAAAAATTGTGAAATAAAGCAATTAATTATATTACTCTATATTACTATTTTGCTCATTCTTCGAATTTATCATTAATTGCATTTTAAAATAATAATGAAGAGAGTTAATATTCTACAAGTGTCTAACAATTTCTTCTTTTTTCTCTGTCACATTATACATTGTGACAATCTTGACATACATGAACATAGTTATACTCCTAAACCAACTTTGGCTGAGAAGCTTATATAATTCAGTAGATATTTAGAAAAATTATGTATTCAATATTCCTGAATCCTTATGCATTTGTCCATCTTTTGTTCCGACAGAACTGTTAAAAGAGGAATTTACAAAGATCTATATGAATATTGAACAGTGCAATCTTAATCACTTCATGAAGTGCAAGCTTT
>NW_026459799.1:0-36043 GCF_021730395.1 Mercenaria mercenaria
GATCCCTCACGTTGTTCACGTCTTCTTCCAGGCCTGATGCGTTTTTCACGTACTTTAAAGGCCACCTACAGATCAAACGTGGACGCCGGGGAGCTTTAGAGCACGTTTTTGCTCATGGTATAAAGAAAACCCCTCAACTAATAGCAATCAATGTATCAAGATACTTCGACAAGTGAACATGAATGTCCAAGACAAGACGAAGAAGATTTTGTATGTTCTTGTTTGTTTGCTGTAGTTATCCAGTCTTTGTGTCAGCAAGAAGGCCACCAGGAATTGCGCAGCCAGGTAGGAAGAAGGCGAAGTAGGCGGAGGAGAAAGGCCAAGATCCCTTTGGGTTTGCGCATGGTTATCGGAAGATAGAAGGTAACACCTAGGTCACTACGTAACATTTCTCACCAGGGAGCTCCGCAACGAAGATATCATTGCCTTTCAAAATTATCTAAGGATGCCCCCATGGCTCTTTGACGAAATCCTTGAAAAAATTACACTAGTTATCGAGAGACAAGACACGAAGTTTCACTTTGCCCTAACACCTGGACTGAAACTGACTTTAAGATATCTGGCCACTGGGAACAATTACTCGTCAATCTACTATGCGTTCCGGTGCAGTAAAGCAGCCGTCTGAATGGTGCCATATGGTGCCAGAAGTATGTAATGCCGTTCTCGAAGCCAACAAAGATGAAGTATTCGCCGTTCCTGTGACACCCGATGATTGGTGATCTCTTCCCCGGGAATTTGAAGACAAGTGTAATTTGCCTCATGCAGTGGGAGCTCTGGACGGTAAGCATATTGCCGTCAGCAAGCCACCCAATACAGCTCCTTGTACCACAACTATAAGGGTTTTTTTTTTCAGTATTCCTGTCCTCGCCTTTGTGGATGCCCAGTATCGTTTCATATGAATTGAAGTCGTTGGAGTGGGACATATGTCTGATGCCCAAATCTGTAATAACTCGGAGCTCAGTGAACTTCTCGAAGAATCCCGAATAGGCTTGCCAAAACCATGCCCTCTGCCTAACGATGATCAGAATCAGAACATCCCTTACATTATCCTAGAAGACGACGCATTTGCCTTGAGAAGCTACCTGATGAAACCGTATGAGAGAAGAGTGATGCAAAGAGAAGAACTCATCTTCAATTACCGGATATCCCATGGAAGACGTGTGGTGGAAAATGCGTTCGGGATCCTGGCCAAGAGATTTAGATGTTTCCTTGAAACTTTGAAACAGAGACACAGGTCAGTATCACTTTGTTACTATAATGTTCAACCTTTTAATGATACTGGCTAAATGGAGTTTTACGTCGCTTACAATATTTTGTTTAAGTTATGTCACGGCAAAGTTCAGTAAAGCATGTGGTTCCTGAGTTTTACTAGTACTAGGCTTGGGCTCTTTTCTATCTTGCCTCAGGTCATCCTCACGTGCCTCCGTGGGCTTATTAAAGCCACTGAATTCCATTTTTTTTGCATTGTTTCTTTTGTCAAATTCAGTGTTTATACATTCTATAAACATAAAAAAACTCGTGTTTGTGTCTAAACTACTAGTATGTATGTAATAAAGATTTTTTGTTCCAGGATTCAAATCTGCGACCTCCATAGATTGTAGGCAGACGCTCTACCGACAGAGCTACGCAGGCGTGTACATACACGGTATGTCAAAAAAGCTTTAACACCATTGACTTTACCCCGTGAGTTGTGCAGTCTAATCAGTGCTTTTATTGTTCGCTTCTTAGATGATATCTTTCTTGTAGAATTTGTGACTCTAATTCCAAAAGTAAAAAATAGTCTCTGTAAATGACTGGGCTTTTCTGATTAATACTAGAGTGGACATCACCGAAGACATGTTTTGCCATGACGTACAAATACCTCGTCCGCTTCAATCATACGTAATAAGTTCAAAGACCAGAGTTTGTGAAAACGTTTTTCAAGAGTCTGCTTTATTGACAGAATGATAGTAAAACAAATCAAGGTAAAAGAAATTAAACTATAAAAAAAATCTTGACTTATTTCTATTATATAATATTAAAATTACTTTATCTTGTACTTTGTTACTAAAATAAAATAGCCATAGAAGACCTGTTCTCAGTAGTTAGTTTTTTTCCTCTTCCTGGGCATTTTTTCATAAATCAAATGAATTCTTCAATTATGTATCAGTTCTAAATATGTCATCAATTTTCTACGGATTTCAGGCTTATCATAAAAAAAGAAAAAGAAAGAAAAACAACACATATATTAGTTTGAATTTGTGTTCTTAGAAAACAACAAAAAGAAGTAGGAAACACTTAATTTGTCCCGTCTAGTCCAGTTGCTTCTCATTGGCTGAAGGGGTAGAGCTACTGATCCTTCTCTCTTTGCTTGGACTTGTCATGTTGTTGGGGATCTGACCCACCAAGAACGAGATAAGAGTCAGAGTTGAGCATCTAGCTGTATGACATATCTTGCCCTTCGACAGCTGATGTTGATAGCGTCTAGATTGACGACGATCGTTGCAGATTTTCAGTGGCGGCAGACAGATGATGCTCATCTCAGGAAACTGCTGCTACACCCATGGTCGATCCAATGAGTGCCAGAGATCGGGTGAGTTGGTTACTTCAGACGGCCACTGGGAGGGAGGTGGCTACCACTGCCAGACCGAGGGCTCCCTTGGACGACCGGTTGGACGTTGGGCTGGAGGCTCTCCGCACGCAGCCAGGTTTCGCTGGCCAGCCGGTCCAGTTTGCTGTAAATCTACCGGCCAGAGCTGCTGTCTCTCCGCTTCGTTATGACACTCATGCAACGCCCCTAATATTCTGGCTTCTGCTTTTCGTCGGATAGCTGGTGGGAGGCTTCGAAGACTTCCATCGACGTAGCAGCCAAACGCAGTTGATCGGTCAGGAAAGTCTCCAAGAGGCCCATAATGGGCATCTAGCGTTAGCGCTGGCTGTAGACGATTTTGTGGTGCCGGCAGATGGAGCATCTTCTGTAGCCTCAGGAGCAGGTGGAGTTTCTTCTTGAGGATCAGGAGCAGGTAGAGATGTGAAAGATGTAGCAGAAGAAAAACGCTGAAGTCGGACATTGAAGCTCGCAAAGGTCTTCTGGGAATCTGAGTGATGTGCTCCGACAGGAACTGGAAGTGCTGACAAATCCACCTGATGAAATAAAATTTGAAATTTATAACTTATACAAAAATATCTGTATGAATTATAATTATTATTATGATTATACTTAAACTATTTCTAGAGGTAAAGGGGTCACTACAAATAATATTACAAGTATTAACAGCAATCCTGGCGCAGAAATATTGTGTGACTTACTGTTCGGTGGCAGTGAAGCCATCCCAGCTTGCCCTGATTTGGTGGCCGCCTTCTTTAGTTTAACAAGCTTTGTGCGCATGCTGTCGTACCACGTCTTGCGTTCGTTAGGGGTGCGTTTCATCTGCCTGGCCTGCCCCGCCCACAGCCTGTCTTTCACCGCCGCGTCTTTGTAACCAGCAAGCCTCTTGGAGTACAGCATCTTATTCTGCAGCAAGAAATCAATAATTATCTCCTTCTCTTCCTTCGAAAAGTTGGTAACGACCCTAGGGGTTGCTCTCTTTCTAGTACATGCGTCTTCTTCTGTCTCCTCGGTCTTATTGGAAGGAACAGGGTCAGCGGGAGCAGTAACCTCCTCCTTGATCTGGCAGCGGTGAATAGGGAAGAGGACTTTCAGACCGCTCCTCAACTGGTATTACATGTGCAGGACGGGGGCCTTTCTTCGTCGCTTCCTTGGTGGCATTCCAAAGCTTGAACAACTTATTCAATGTTTCGTTTTCGGTTGCTCAGACTCAAATGAAGCAATCTTGCCTGCCGCGGCCTTTTTATACACCTTTCAAAACCGCGTGCACCGTGTCAGACCGTAGTAGGACTCAACGTACCTTAACACAACGGCCTGCAAAGCGTCACACACCGGGATGCATAGTAATTTAAACGTAACAAAACGGCTATTTTACACCCTAGCTTGCCGTTAGAACCGTGAATGAACGGTGCACAACGTGAGAAAAACTGGAAAGGAACTTAAGATGCCGGGGAATACATATGATTTCCGACCCACTACGGACCACTTTCAGTTTTGTAACGGCCTATTACGTACTGTCACGTTTTATAGCATTTCTCCCGTTTTATTACCGTGGCAAATATCTTGACAGTTTAAAAGTCTGGCCCGGCATCCACGGCAGTTACGGTCTGTCACCTTTTGCCTGTCTCGTCCCCCAGCGTTGTCTCACGTTCATCCAGTTTTCTCCACTGTGGTCTGAACCGTGATTGCCGTGGCCGCAGGGAACATAGTGTACACGTAGCTTAATCAACTGTAACCACTTTGCCTCAATCCAAAACTATTTGTAGATAAGGCACCTGGAAGCAACAAGTAAAGTTCAAGCCGCAACCATGGACGTTTACATATATTGTAATGGTACGCCTTAACAATAGATGTAACATAACTTGTACTTTTAATCTTGATAAATGCCATGACAAAATAAGGTTACAAAATCGAGAAGAAAGGACTGTGTAAAATTTCTTAACTGAATTTCAATGTTGAAAACGTATGAAAGTGTATATGATTGTTATCACCATGATTTTCAACTTTGTGCACGAGTGTTATCCATTTTATCGCGTTTGGGACTTCAAATAAATTGCCATTATCACCATTCATATGACGCTTTATCTGAACAGAGTGCGACTAATTGAGGTGAAAAGAGAAAAATTAGATATATTTCAATACAACAATTACTGTGTTGCAGGATGTAATAAAGCAAATTATATACATTTTCATGTAATGTTTATCGCTGAGGAATGTTTTAAAATTAGATTGGAAATACTTCCATCATGCAAACTGAAAATCAGTGTTCGGTTGCATTGACAGCAAATTTACATTAAGTAGAAAAGTCGTTAACTATTTTCCGTGAAGAAGTAGGAAATACAATCATCAAAATATATGAATGTAGGGTTAACGCACGGTTTTCGAGTATAAAATGGAACAAAAGTGCTGGATATATCGGAAAATAAGACTTAAGCTGAGATCAATTGATCATAATTGCTAGCATACAGTTACAGTATATTTTTGTACATGTTGAGCAAATGTGTGTTGATTTCTTATTGAATGTATGTAATATAGCTCTCCTTTCTTTCGATAAAATCGGTATTAAACAAAACTTTTAGCTTTACACGGAACCTTGTCTTTTTACACCGCACAGGTCAGGTGTTGTGAGGTGCTGACAGGACTGCCTGGTTAACTAAGACCCTTAGTGGCTTGCAATCCCATTTAGTAAAGATATACATGTACGAATTCTGCATATTCTTAACATTAAATCTCTACTTATGTGAAGTTTGTTTTGCACTCCACTCCGACTCGAACAAAATTTGATGATTGTTTTGAAGGCAAACATTACGACTGAACTTAAAATGTGGCCTCTAAAATATTCACAAGGCATTAATTTGTTTTGTCCGGGTAACCTAGTTTTTGACCACAGAAAACCCATTTTTGAAACTGACCGGGATACCATCAAAACAAACATTTTAACAAGTTCTAATGATAATGTGGTTTCTATAGTGTACACAAGATTGTTTTATTACAATAATTGAACTCGACTGTGAAACTATTAATGGAAACATTATGACTGCTTTTACCACAGTTGGAATTAAAAAGTAAAATCTAGTGTGTTCATAATGTTTTTCTTTGATTTAAGCATGTGACCTAGTTTTTGACCAAGATGACCCAACCTCACCCTCCCCAGTTTAGAACTCTGTCTAGATATCATCAAGGGAAAAAAATCTAACAATATCTCTTGACAATTGGACTCATCATATGGCTTAAAGTGTGTTCATAATATTTTCTTTTGATTTGACCGGATGACCTAGTTATTGACTGCAGATAACCCAGTTTTAACCGGATTCCAGAAATCATCAGGGCAAACTGTATGACCAAATTTTATGACAATCGGACTTTAAGTATTAGACCCGTAAAAGAGTATCTCCTTTTTGAAGAGTATTCAACTCCTACAAAAAACCTACTTTGAATTTATTTCAGGGTGCATAAGTTCAAGCCCCACTTGGACCAATACTTTTCCCTTATTTTTCTTTTTTCCTAGAAAGGTTTATTTACTTTTTCAAGACTTATTATAGATTTGGCAATGGCAATGTATTTATTTGCTAATGGCCACCGGCCCATAACAAGATTAATTTACAATTTCACAATAAACACCTACGATAATGAACATATACATACATATCAAATTTAAGTTGAGCCTTTTGTATTTGTTCAAAGTTTATCTATATAAATGTATAACCCAAACTGAGCCTGCAACCTTTTCGTTTTTGTCGTGTTGAGCGACCTATGAAGTTTCCACTTTTTCTATTTTACAAAATTCTAATAAATCATTACCGAAAGTATTTACTTTTTATGGCACGATACTCTCGGTGGTATTAAATCATCATCAAGATATCATCATACGCTTCTAAATCATTCGTAACGTGATTCATAGAATTACAGTCATTCATGTCAGCAGTAATAATACAATCAGCCCGATTGACTATGTTTTAATTTATGAATGATTCTTCCAACATTTTACACCCTTTAGATATTTAGTATCATAGGAAGGTGCAGAACAAGGCGGTAAATAAACAAATCCGCAAAAAGATCTTTACCAGTATTCAAAAAGGACTGGTCTGTCTTTAAAACACTATAAATCAGATTCTGGTAACACACGTGAAACAACATTGCTAATATTACGCTTTACAAAAACAACTACGCCAGCCATTGCTCTACCGGCTACATCATTTTCACTGCTGAAACAAAATAATAATCATACTCAGGTAAAAACGAACAGATATATGTATCACCAGTGAGCCATGTTTCTAATAATTAAATAATTGTAACTTCCTAAAATATCGTATTAAGTCTAAATCACGAAGTTTGATTTTCAGCCCTTCGATATTCCAGCTTAGGCAAGTTAAATTATTATTATTAAACCGGATTTATATAGCGCCCTTTTCATGATAAACACGTTTAAAGGCGCTTTACATATATCAAACGCAGCCACACAGGGCGCGAAATTCATCCTCTACTTGTACAAACACAGATTGATCTGTCCAGAGGGACAGAGTGAGACAAAGACCCCAGAACAGATAGAGAGAAATCATTTTTAGATACAGGCCTGACCGGCTAACTTAGCATAGCTCTTTTCGAATAGACAGTCCGGTTCTTTAACGTGCCTAGTGTATAGCACCGATACACGCAAAGCCGTCTTTCCTGGGAAGAACCAGTACAGGCCTCTTAGTGTTAGTGCTAGTGTCGGTAGGGCCTCGGCCTAACTCCTATATATTCATACCCTGTGCATCTGCCACCATCATTTTATTGCCGACTAAATTCGAACCTGTATTATCTGGAGAATGGAGATCTGGACTGACTTCAACAGTTTCCATGTACATAGAATCACCGTTTTACCACTCTGAACGGTTTTCCGCTTTGCTTGCATTTTAACTCGTGAATCAGATTTATAAGCTGGTTTATAAACATGTAGTTTTTCTTTGTAAAAATAACCATCCTGACTTTTCAACCCAGACAGCTCGACTTTCTGCCTCCTAGTTAAATCGTCACTAACCCGAATTCCCTTTTCTCTAAGAATATCTCTTCCCCTGTACACTTTATATTTATCGTCGTCAAACCTCAGTGTTAACAAAACCATTCTCGCGTAATTTTCAGACTGTTCACTTATTCTTGATACAAACTCAATATCGTCACTTTGTCATTTTACTGATGGGCAAGCCACCATAAGAACTTCTTTCGATACTTTAGATTTTAACTTTTGAATTGATACATTGTCGTCTTCTTGTAGGCCAAAATTCTAATAGTACACTTTCGCACTTCACGTTCTAAGTAATCTACATTTTTCTCCATAGCCTCCTTTGTGGTTTGTTTCAAATCAAATTTATCACTTAAAGATGCTTAGTCCAACTGTAGCCTTTTCTTGTACTCCCGCAACTCGTCCAGCTCTTTATGCATGGTACACATTTCTGACTCTAATTTATGTTGGTCTTGCTTAATTTTATTCATTTCCTGTTTATTTTCGTAACTTTCTTACCTTATTTTTGTTATATCAGATTTCATGGTAGCAATATCTACTTTTACATCTTTGATTTCTGACATCAGCCGGTGCTCGAGGGAGCGGATTGCTGCCAGAATTCTTTTTTCACCATCCTCTGATACCGACCCCTGGGTTTTCTTCAATATTACCCGACAGCAACAACAGTTTCTTTTGCCGAGCTGGCCAGTAACTCCAGTATGTAACGGGACTGGAGAAAAAACCAAAAGTCACCATACCATTGTTTAAACTTTCTGAAATTGATCAGCTAATCGTGTTAAATACACCATGATATGATCATTACAAAGAGCGCAGTTTTCCCCTGTAAGTAGGTTTGCCTTGAAGATGTAAGCACTATATTCGTAACAAAAAGACAATACACGATGATAACACAAGAAGCAAACACTCTGTAGTGAATATCATTTCCCTTGCGAGAAGTATAAGGAGTATAACATTCACACTTGTTGCTTATCTTTGCAGACCTATGTATATACATTCCGATACGCATTCGATATTTTTACCTATTGTTGCTTGTAGAGTTGTTGTATATTATGTTTTATATTTAAGCGAAAACAAATACAGTAAATGTTCACAATTACAGTGTTGTCGCTAATTTGCTTTCGTACTTTCGATAACTGGACATCACTTCTTTATGTAATCCGTAGTCAACATATACACCTGTGACCTATACAAGGACAATGGACACTGGTTACTGGAGCGTAAAGTTAGTGAACATATTATGTGTAAAACGATCAATTTAAAAGAATAATAATGAATGATTCACTCACAAAATTCCTAATGCGGAAATTGCACCATTAAGCATTTAGCTAGAAACAAGATAGCGGCCAATATATACAAGATTTTATTTATATCATCACTGTCTTCTGTTCATTTGACTTGAACACAATTAAATCAATAAGAGATGTATGAGTATTAATGTTTTGTGGCTTCTATCTATGCAATTTAAAAATAGTAGTGTTCCGTTACCACATATGATGAAAATTAGCTTTGTATTTATGTAACATACTGTTTGAGAAATGATAATAGGATTTTATAATAATAACAATGTTATTGATAGTCATTTTCGACAATCAAACTATTTCAACGAACACACACAATTCAATACAACTTAAGTGTCTATATACTAGTAATACGTTACATCATTTATACGTTACCAAAATGATGTATATCATTTTTAATGTGGAACATCTTTTTGTACTTACGGTTAATCTGTTATCTAAAACACATCTATACCTTTTCTTATACACTTCAAATACAACTACAACTTGCAATGGCTTTAATAATATTTATTTTGTTTAAACGATATATAAAATACATGGTGGTGACACCCGATAGTAGAACGTATGTATTACAAAACATCTATAGTATACCATGAAAATATCGATGACTAGATATCCCACGTATTTACCCTTCAACTAGTCAGTCACAGTTTAAACGATTTTGTTTTCGTAAAAACACATATCCTCCCTTCCAAAAGTCATAAAGTCATAAAACTGTGCACGACAATAGAACACTTTACTTCGATATTGTATTCTGGAAAGGGGCACGAACACATTATCAGGATTTATCATTATGAGGATTTCCTTGCAGGCAAAATGACAGAAGGCAACGACTTGGTCATGTTCAGGCAGATGCGGGTCTACAGCATGTCTCCACTCAAGCTTGGAAATGCACACGGTTACGATTCTGTTATTCGTGGGAGTGTATCTTTGGGACCGATGCGAGCAATTTTCCATCCTTTTTGGCCCAGGCTGCAATATAAGCTCCTCCTATTGATTACATGACAAAAGGCAACAGATGCCGCCAATTCTCTAGCAACATTTGCTGAATCGTCTGTACATTTGTAACTGTTTTGATGGAAACTTTATCATACTTAGAAATTTTGATGACTGAACCCTTTACTATCGAATGGCAACATGCCACATTGTCATATTCAGATAATGTGTGAGCTGCTCACAGATCGTGTATTATGTCCTTGTTGGTATCAACCGTCGCATTAATGTCAATAACGGCTCCATTTTGAATAAGCAATTCGTTCATGATCTGAACAGATATCTTTTGGCGGAAGTTTCCGTCTGTAAGATTTTATTTCATTGTGACGTCGACTTGGTTATTCTAAGTTCCATCGATCCTACAAACAAGAACCTCATTTAAGTCAACTTTACAACGCAAACCGCTTCCATTATTTTCGGGGGAAATGTGTTGCAAGATCATTTCACACAGAACCAATCTAGATCTAAACTAGGGAAATTGGTTTGCAAGCTAATTCTAGAGACGTTGACTTAAAAAAGGTTTTGTCTTATTTATTGTCATTTACCCCTACGTTTATGTATACTAATAGAGGAGACTTAGAATTGCTAAGTATAAGCTACGTTTGACTAAACATATTTCAGGCGGTTATCTGCAGGCAGTCCTTCAAACTGATAGAAGATGTTGCTATTGATGGTTCGGAAATCTGTTACGTAATTCATCGGCTAGAGAATTTACCTTCATAGATCACAACAAGGAATTCAGAAAATGTCTCGAAAGAAAACTGATCCATAACAATGAGTTGCTTGTTTTCGACAGACCTGTATCGGCCTTTCAGCACAAAATTAATACGAAGTGCAACATCCTGTCAACAGAGATACAACAGTTACTGCCAGTATGGAAAGGTATCCTATCAGTACCAGAAATAAGAAGCGGATAGCTCTCATATGTGATGAATTGTAAATTAATACATCATTTCCAAACAGGTATACCAAAAGCACTTGAGCCACACAGGTAAAGATAAGTTTCCCTTGAAGTTATGGAAGGTGTCAGAATTAGACAAGTGGAGATGAGGACAACGCACAAAGATGTGGACAACATCCTAGCTTAACAGATGGTCTTGCTGCGAATGAGACTACCAGGGCGGATCTATCATAGCCGATATGAATGCATTTCTGCTTGCACTCTACCATGTCTTGGTACTCAGCGTGCCTGTTCAGGTTATAAAAGGATCACCTGTGCAAAATAGAGCCGTTATGGACATAAATGCGACGACTGCTGCCAGTAAGGACATAATACAGGATCTACCAGAGATCATATCTGAATGTGACACTGTGGCTTGTTACCATTTGATAAGCAGAGTGGGCAGTCAATACTATTCCTAAGTATGGTAAATATCCCATCAGATTGGTCGATGTAACATTGCTTGATTGTCTTGCATAAGTTTTGTGCTAGTGAAAGTGAAGATATCTGTTGTAACGACCAAAACATGTTGTCAAACAAGTGACTAATAAGTAAAACATTACACAGTAAAAATACGAAGGGTACCTTTTCACCGTTATTTTCATATTATACCGTAGACGTTTCATATTACATACGTTCTTGTCAAATCGAGTCACACTGCCATGTTTCTATATACCGTTTAAACCAGAAGAAATGAGTGATAACCGTATTGTAGTACTAGTCTTTGTAGAATTTAGAGTAAAAACAATAAAACCTCGTTTTAGAAACGTACCATGTATGTAACTTATTAAACCCTGGGGAACATTGACATCACATCAGTTGCCTTGGATTATGTGTATTGATTAAAAATAACTATACTGGCGTTAATAAATCTCGAAAATTCTGTCATAATTTAAAATGATGATATTATTTCTCAAACTATTGCAAATTGCACATACAGAAGCTACAATAAGTCAATACTCATATTTTATATCTTGATTTAATATTTTGTTTTTGTCATATGGATAACATTTTGAGATACTAAAATTAGACAAGTAACAATGTGAGTTTTTCTTCTTTGGGCCGCCACGGAACATGAGCATGAAAGTTCTAACGTTATTCATGAATTATTTAAGAAGTACAAAGATTGTCTGAAAGTACCGTGGAGAGAAAATCAGATACTGAACACTGTTTAAGCACTCTGGGAATATAGTATAGGCATATGCTTGCTTTTCAAACAGAACAGCAATAAAAAGGTACCGTGTGATAGATTTTTATATAAGGAAAAGACAACCAAGATTTTTTCAACAGCAATTAATCTTGCTATTTTCAGTATTATTGCTTTGATACCACAAATAGTTTCTTTTCTTATGTGACTAGAGCTATCACTTAAGGTGATGAATGTACACCCCGCCTCCCTTCCCCGCAGGCACTGACACTGTACATTGCAATATGACGCACATACGATTGCATAAATATGTGGACTGTATATATATAGACTCTATGTACAAGTTTGGATATGCAGGCTCTATGCATATAGTATACTAGTAACAAAGATCAAGTTCCCATAACTCTGTAGGATATTTTTCTGAAAGATCATGATATGTACAATACACAACTGCTGTTGTAACTGATCACATGTGTGAAGATTCATTAAACTGTGTCAAGGGGATGAAAAGAGATGGTGCGCACAAGATTGTGTCTGCAGACTTACGAACGGACGGACAGACAGAGAGACAACCTGAAACGAGTATACACACCCCCTCCCCACTTTTACAACATCGTTGTTTCGGAGTGTACGCTAATGACAAGTCTTCGTTAATAGTCTGATAACGGTTGGTATTGATTGATTGTGTTAATGCACCGTAAAAACCATAAATAAACCATCCAAATTAAACGTACCACAAATAATATCATTGTCATCATTATTGTCCTGGAAAAGTTATGTCCGTAAACGTCCTCGTTTTCACCAAAAAGTAACCTTTTTGCGTTGTGCAAGATTCGATTGGTGTGCAGTATTCCGATTGGCCAGTTATTTGAGAATAGGTATAGGGGTCAAACCGAAAGGTTGTTTACACCGTATATCTATTTCTAAAGATCACCGAATCAACAAGATACCTTCATGTTTTATACCCTTTTGTCAGTATTTGAACTGAGGCGCCCTTAAATCACTATTTTGCACAAGGAAGAAATTTTTTTTTCTGGTGTGCAGATTAATTTCATATTTTATATCACTATTTACATCAAACTGTGAAACTAAATGACTGTGGCAGCAATTTGGCATTTTGTTATAGGGTACACAGAGCATTGACAAGTGAACTGGAATTAAAATAAAAAACATCAAAATTGTAACAAAACATAAATTTAGTCATTTGGTCTGTTCATTTTAAAATGTTAAATAATTATATTAGTTCTTAGAATCCTAGGACGGGGAATTGGAGCTGTTCCTTACCAATGTCTCTTGTTACAGTTTGAAAACAAGTCATCGTCTTGGATGAAAGTGAATGATGCAGCAAACATATCTTTCAGCTCAGTCCCGTATACAAGTTAATCTTTATAAACATCCGAAGGTACATATATACAATGTTGAAAATAAAATGGTTGTGATAGGCTTTAAAATGAAATATTGTGAAATCAAAAGGCGCTGACTCTCACGTTTTCATAACTGTCGCTGCTTTGGTCTTGATTGTCTGAAAAGTAAAATAAATGTTCTGGAAACCTAAGCATCCTGTTTTTTATAAATCTCATCCAAAATCACTATACGTTTTTTGTTTTGATAAGTAGTATATAAACGGTTTATCATCATGCCAGTCGTTGCCACGACCAACGTCGCTTCTCTTAATATCAACCCGCAAAACGTACCACCGCCAAATGTCGTTACAGCGCAACGCCAAATGTCTCTCCGCTGCGGCATAACGAAATGACAGAAATCAACTACCATAAAGCAATCATATTAATTGTCATTATTATACTATTATTTCAAAGTTGAATGAAAGTAAACAAGTGCTTTATGTGGTTTGTCACCTTACTTAGTACGGTTTATCGTTTAGACACTTCGATATTACTTAGCATCTAAACTCTGAACCAAGGTGAATCAGACTAAATTGATTGTTCTGTACTTATAAAGAAAAGTACATATACATGCCGTCTGTTCTCATTGCAATATACGCACTGTTTCCAAACTCTTAAACTCATATCATACAGTTGGTCAGTGTAGATACTTAAGCATTATTGCCATACTTATTTTGATCTGTATAATCAGTCTTAAAGCGACTAACCCAAACATTGTGGATTTGTGATTTTAAAAATAATTTATCACCGAAAGGCAAAATGCCGCCACTTTTTTATATATTTTCATGACACTTAATGTTTGATTAGTTTCTAGTTTCCAGAATAACGCAGTTTTCGCAGTTTTTCTCATGCACTTTAATAAACCGTTCCAACGGTTTATTTTGTAAACATTGATATAAATATAGAACGAGACGCGACAGTATTTTTTCGTTATACACTTTCATTACGTCGGCAGCAAACCAAAACTACACAAGCGTATATTTTGCTTCCGTCACTAATAATAGAGCGCACACGTATCTATAGGTATCTCACAGTATTTTATCGTTTTACATTCAAGCAATAAATATGCATTAAAACAATCAGTAGCACTCTCGTTTAAAGTGAAAATATACGATGGAACCAAACCAATAGTTGTCGAAGTAGGTTGAGTGGATGGATAAATAATCATTTAGTAGTGATAGTTTTGACCTTACGAACCTTGCATTCGACCAACATTTTTTTGCATTACATACTTTCTGTAAGTTTGTTTTTCTCTGGTTTCTAATTGTCTTGTTTCTTTTTTCGTATAAAATCGGTAGTATCTTTAACTCAATCGATACTGAAATTATAACTGGGCAATGCTTTTATTAAAGTGAAGAGTAAGATAATTTATAAAAAATTTAAATTAACTCGTTCACCTTAAAAGTATCACAAGAAAGTTTGAAAAACACAAGATCATATTAAAGGCGAATTGAATTTAAACATAATTATATATATTAGTGAACAAGTCAGAACTAGATTAACTAATTGTTTCTGTTTTAGTTGAATCGTATTGAAGAAAAATAAATTAAATACAGTTTTTACGGGTCTGTGAATCCAACTCACAACGAAACGTATACTGCGAATACCGTAACCGCTCGGCCAATGAGGAATCACTAACCGCAACGTAAACGCAGTGTACTGACTTCATTTTATGTTATTGTTTTGTTTGGTTACATTTTGAAACGCCAGAATACGACGCGATACCCATAAGTGATTTTTGCAAAGTGCTCGCTGAAACGAATTCCGTTTTTTGTAAACCGCGAAACCCATATCAGAAAGAATAAACGAATGTATTTGTTTTTAATTTATTAGGAAAACAACTATTTTCAACAGAATTTGTTTAATGAAAAATACATTGTTAGAGCATCAAATTGGCAGCATAAATGTGAATATAGGCGACGTTTGATTTTATAAAATCACAAACCACGATGTGTGGAGTACTCGCTTTAAAAGCCAATACTTAACAAACTGACTTGTAGATTTCATATCAGGCTGTGATGTCATTTTTGAAGCTATTTATTGTGAACCGTGCCGTTGGTAAGCGTAAACACGTCCATGCTTTAAATTCTGATCAGTCTAAAGAACAAATTTAACGTTGAACTACATGTTACAAGTTAAAATCAGAATGCAAATAAATGATTATGAGCTTTACATCGAAAAGTATGACTCGTTCTTTCAGGGAACAATACAGTACGTTTAGAATCGCACATTATCTACGCTGGTAAACTCATTGCCTAACAAATTAGAACATACCATTTATGTTGCCTATTGTATCGTATTCTGTTTCGGTCCGTGCAGGAGTGATTTCTGGTGTTGCGTAATTAGGTTTGTTACCATTACTGTAAAATTAAAAATCTGGTAAATTGATGCTATAAAAAGTAGACCACGATACGATTAAATGTTAAAATGATTCATATGCCCAAAAAAAGTCACTTATATGAGTGAAATCAAAACTATGTATGACATTTAGATAGAATAATAATATTTCAAGGTTATGTAAATAATTGTGATAAATATGATCGATTATATTTAAATTACCTGTTTCTTTTTCTACACCAAACTACCACGATACTAATTGTAACAATCACAACAAGAACTGCCACAGTGCCACCTACTGCCCCACCTATAACTTTTGTATTACTATGCTCGCTACTGGTGCGTACATTTGTCTGGTTTTGTGATTTCATGATGTCGACTGTAAAGCAAATGCATATATAGAGAAATATGTTAAAAATTGCTACTTATTCAGTGTACTTACTACATTTGCTTTATGTTTTGTTTACGGTATATTACTACTTGATAACCATCTGATAAAATGTATGAGTAAAATGCAAACAGTTATTATTTCGTTTTCAAGGACCTGTGCAATAAGAGGTTTCTAGCGAAATGACAGCTAAGAAAGATTTGATCTTTTATCGAAAAAAAATGTGTTTTGAAGATCATTGCAATCTGTTTCGTTTCTTATAAGGTCGAATAAGTCAAGTTTTACTTTAAATCAACTGTAAGTGCATCGTGAACTGGAATATAGGAATTACTTTGTGTACAATGTAAACATATCGCGAAGGATAAAAGAAAAACAAACTATCAAAATGCTTATAGTGATATATTAGTGTAAACTATTAAACAGAAGCATGTTTCTTTCCAGTTTTTTTCATTTTATAATGTTTTTGACAATTCTGACCAAGAAGGATAATGTAGCTTGTTTTTATTAGGTTTTATCTACCGTGCTGTATTAAAAATACCTTCCTATTGTGTGCGCATAAATGGAAATGGTACTAACAAACTACTGGGCTACGTTGTAACAGAATATACATCAGAAGCATACCAGGAACTTAGGTGCCTTTTATAAACACTGATTATTTACAAAACTTGAACTAATTCGATGTTTAGCAAAAGCTTTAATGACTACATACCATTGTTGATTACTAATGTATAAATAATAATAAACTCTACCTTCATTACAGTGTAAACCACTGTATCCGGATCGGCATTCACCATGGCATATTCCATAGTTTTTAGTACATGTACCCTCCGCACAGAAACATTTCTCAGTGCATTTATCTCCAAAGGTATCTTGTGGACATTCTTGAAAATCAAATAAGTTTTGCTTAAAATTGTATAAAAAATAAGCCTGCTATACCGAAGGGTCTATAATGATGAATAAGATAAAATTCTGTGTGTGTAGTAACAATACATTAGAGTATAAGACCTCTACCTTCATTACAATGAGAACCAGTGTATCCGGATCGACATTCACCATAACATATACCATAGTCATTGGTACATGTACCCTCCGCACAGAAACACTTCTCAGTGCATTCATCTCCAAAGGTATCTTGTGGACATTCTGGAAAATCAAAGTGATTTTGCCTAAAACTGTATAAACAAAATGGATAATTAAAACCAAATAACATTTGATATGAGCAAAATAGAAATTTAATGACAAATGTAGTTTAATATATAAGAAATTAAAGCATCCTTTACAGGAAGGCCAATGTACTGATGGATTAGAATAAGAAAAATTCCTGAAAGTTACATTATACTAGTATATTCCCAAAGAACAAAATAACCGAATAAAATAGCACAACATTTCAACACTACTTAATACAGAATTATATGATTAAATTCTTATAATTAAGGTATTGGACCCCTAAAAGTAATGTCTAAAAATGGTATTTGCTAGGTATATTCTTAAATTTGACTGTGTTTTGCATTGTGTTGCAAATTTTAAGCACCTTTTACCATGCCGTGTTTTATAAATTTTGTATAGTGTATGTTTTTTCATTGAGCTGAAGTAGAGACAAATTGTAAAGTGATGGCCACTTTCCAAAACGTTTGCAGAGCATTCATTATACCATTATTTTTTATAAAAGAAAAACCAATCTAATGGTAAACAATACTAAAACACAAAATAAAACTGCCAATATCATTTTTTCTAGGGTGCGTCAAGTAAACGGATTTAGTGAGAATTCTAACTCCAACATTAACTAGAACTGTCACAGGAGTGACGAAAATAGCCCCACAATACGGTATTGTCACAGAAGAATGGCAACCATATGAAAGACATGGCCACAAGAAGGTGCAATTAAATCGAACTTGACCTGTATTTTATGATGTTACACCTGTGTACAAAAATTTATCTAAATCTATCAAGCCTTTCGTGAGTTATTGTCCGGCAACCATGAGTTTGACAAATTTTAAGTTGGAAAGGGGGCATAACTACATATAAAATCGGTGGTTTGAAGACTAAGTCGAATTTTACCTGTATTTTACTTCAAGTTTGAATCAAATTCATTTAGTAATAACTGAGATATAGTAAAAATGCATCAAAATTAACCTTACATTTTAAGTAAAAGGGGGCATAATTCATGAAAATTTGGTGTCAGAGTTATGCACATTGTGCCACGTGATGCAGGTGATAAGATGGAACATTTATATTAAGTATGAATAAAAAAAAACATTTAGTAATAACAGATATAGATTTCAGGACGCGACGCGACAAAACTGCGCCCCCCCCCCCCCCCCCCCCCCCCCCCCCCCAAAAAAAAAACATGTTTGGGGTGGGGGTATAAAAAATTACGATCGAGTCCTGTGGGACTGTTTTAAATTTTGCTCACTTCATTCAAAAATAATCTTGGGGCAGAAGTAAAACCTACCTACACTTCTTCTACAATATGTAATCTAAAGAGTAAAGGCAAGATAGAAAATTTTTACCGCATGTAACTCAGTATTCTTAAAGATGTCTAACTCTGCACCCTTCTGTTTCAGAGGTAAATTCTTTCTGACCAGCAAGAAATTGCTTATCAAATGAAATAATTCTACTATTGTACAATAAATCAATAAATTAAATAAGTCTTTAAAGGGAATTCCTATAGTTTTTATGCGCATCTTTCTGCGCAGCCGACACTTTCTATGGAAAACTGAAGTGAAGTCAACATTTGTTGAAACATGTGACAGACAATCTGAAATATGAGGAATCTTGAATGAAATAACATTTTTGATAAGTTTTTATCGGTAATCAAATGTTGATACTGGTTTATGTTATATTAACAAGAATCGTGTCTGACAGGTATCTTGCCATTTTTGTGGTTGTGTTTACACATCGCATTTTAGTACAAAGGCAGTGTTGTTCATATAATATAAGACAAGTGACCTAGTACTGATAAGACAATATCACCTTTCAGATTATTCAATATTCAATTATAGAAAAAATTAAGAATTTTTAAAACTTTTTTTTAACTTCTAGCAGACATACATGTAATCAATTTGGCAGGGTTCGCGCCATTGTCCGTCCGAAGAGGTGTTGTATTCTATTGGTCTTAGCCTGGTGACCCATACATTTTTAGCCATTTTTATGCTCACAATACAATTATCTATACACGAGAAAAACAGGAAAAAATTCTATGAAATAGTTTTTTCAAAATCTAAAAAATATATTCTTCACTAAGGGTATTTTTCATTGAAAAAAAAGTTCAAAAGTGAATATGAAACAATTTGTTTTTTAAAGTTGTACCCATTATGGTAAGGATATTGAAGATATAGTATTACAAATATGACTATGATATCAAATAAGTATATAATAAAATCTGTAAAAAGAATAAACCTTATTGTGCTGTCTTGATGTATATTTTGGTTGGTATTTATAAAAAAGCAGAAAATTATGAAAATGTTGAAAAATCGCTGGCAGTTTCAGCAGCAGTGGGTGTGTTCAAAACATTTTTTTAACAAGCCTGGTGACCTATAGTTTTTATTTGTTCATTGTTTTCAGCACAAATTTTCCTATCATATATGTGGATTTGAAAAAATTCTATGAAAGTACAAAAACTACAGGAATTCTCTTTAAAATAGTAAAACCTTACTAAGAAAAAAGGAAAATAAGGGAAAAACAATTGGTCACAGTGGGGCTTGAACCTACGCCCTCTACCACCCCCCCCCCCCCCCCCCCCCACGGAAAAATTTCAGGCAAAGTAGGTTTATTGTAGGAACTGAATACTCTTTAAAAAGGAGGTATTCTATTACGGGTCTAATACTTTAAGAAGTAAATGTCCGCCTGTATATTCTGATGTAAAATAACGTGTTTTAAATGGTTAAAAATTATTTTGTGTGTAATGTATTTGCCAGATTTATTATCGTTGTTACTATTAATATTATTATTATCATCATCATTATAACTTAATTACAAATTAATAAAAATAACTGCTATGATATTGCCGGCATAATTTATAGTCTTTGTACACAGAAAAAAACACGATTTATCGTAGTTATACGCTTACTGTGCATTTGAAAATTCGACACTTTGTGTTTTTCTTCCGCCCGGTTTACTGATACTCTGCCATGTGTTTACAGTCGATGATATAGATTTAATGTCAAGAAAAGAAGATTATCACTAATTGACTGAAAATAACATATGTTTGTTTCAACTTTTCTGTTGGTTAGCGTGCTTAAGGACAGGACATAGCATTTCTGTTTAAATGAATCAAGACTTTCTCTGTACATATATGAAGATCGTTAACAGAAAAAGTTGTGATAAACGCTCCTACTAAAAGTACCTGACACAATCATTCTTAACATCATTTTCATGCTGATTTGATGGCGAATGTTTTGCAAATATAATGCTTTAGGCAATTTTATTTTCTCACGTTGGTTGCATGCTAATCCAATCCATCCCGTTTTGCATATAGGTGACTGGCAATGACCTGTTATTGCATCACATGGCCGGTCATCTGCACAGTGACAACTTTGTGAGCATTCGTCCCCGAACGCTCCAACCCGACATTCTGAAGAAGTGTGGATCAATATTTATGTTTTGACGTCGCGGGAGTGTAATAAAGCCATTACATAAAAATGATAATACACTAGTGTAATAAAGATTTGACGTTGACGTCGTTTGTAGTATAGAAGACGTTGGTCAAATTGACTTATTTATACAGTAAAATGAAGTAGATTTTTTTATGTTTCGGCAGGTATATATGATAAAAGAATATTACATTTGTGCTTTTCCACATTGGATTTATTAAACTCGTTGAATAAAATTGATAAAATGCTCGACAGAGCCTGCTATTTTATTATTGTATTCAACTCGTTTAATAAATTCAATATGAAAATACACACATGTAATATTCTCTATATAATACATATGACGTTCTATTTATGTCTTTTGCGTAAGATTCAATACAGTTTCTTTAACGTTTAAAAACAGACATTCACACAAATGCCAAGTATCAGTGACAGGTTGCACGGAACCCTATCTTTGGTAACAACCGAACAATTGTGACAATCCTTGAGAATATAATGTTTTTACGTTTCATTTCTTCTAATTACAAATAAAACAAATTTTCACGTTAAAATAAATGCAAACTGCCTTTAAGTTAGACAATATTTTTCAGATATATTTTACATAAACTTCAAAGAAAGATTGCAATATATAACATAGTATACCTCCTTTGTAAGCTAAAACCTCGCACAACGTCAATACGCCAGGCCTCTGTATTCTGATATATCTGGTTACAATACTCGGAAATGTTAGTTCATACTTGGTACCAGAGTTCCTTCTTGTATCATTTCGAATTAATACAAATGAGTCTGTCTCGGTGTCGTTAGAAAGGTAAAGTTGAAAACCAGTCAGCTGTTGAAAATCTTTCTCTGCATAAAGAAAAGGAAAATATTAGACAAAGTCTAATAATCAAATGAATGTCTAAATACTTATAAAATCCCTTTCGCTGCCTACAAGACGGGTATACCCGTCCCACTACTATGTCAGCCTATTTGCCTACAAGACGGGTTTACCCGTCTTGGGATTTCCCAACATTCCAATCTATAAACAATGCAAATGACGTCACATGAATTTATCCCAGAGTAACCAGTCATATCAAAAGAGTGTTTCCCATCTGTGTTTGCTGTTGTATTTTTAGAATACTGTACATAGGAAAGCCTATAATGACCTAAGTGACTTGTAAATTTCCATATTTCAAAATGGCGGACAGCGATTCAACTGCTGGGTAAAGTAGAGAAAACACCTCTAATATTTCCTCTAAAGGTCGAAGACTCGATAAGGACATTAGGTACTTCATATTGCATTGGTTTACAAACTAAGCAGATTCTTCAAAAATTTATAGCTGTTTACGGTGATTCTTCCCCATCTAGCCCCTTCGCTGTCTACATGTAGGACGGGTATAACCGTCCCAAATTTACGTCAGCATATTTCATGGTAAAACAAGACTTTTTGTAGAATAAATTTGTTCATTTATATGCATTTATTATTTATAATTGCAAACTACAATTAGAAATAAATATCATTGTGTTTCAAACAGCGTCCAGCACCGACATGGTAATAATTATACAAATATCAGTCAAATCACTATATATGGCTATGCTTTTTATGATTTAATACCCTTCAAAACAGAAATAGTATTGAAAGTGGTATACTATTATCGAAATGTAAACCATTTACATTATTTAGCGTTATCATTACAAGTTCCAGAGTTCTAAACTGATGTTTCTCTTAAACTCTTCCTGTATTTCCCTACTATTCTTCCGAATACTTGATTAAACAAAACAGTTGCCTACTAATGAATGCTTAGTTTTTGTCACAAATCTGAAATGTAGCCTTTTACAATATTCTGAAAAAAAGTACAAAAGATCAACAGGATAACTTGCATTTAAAAACATAGCCGCCAGTACAGCACTCCAGATGGAAATATGGGTATTGTTACTTTAACTACTACACGTACACAGTGACTACGCACATATTCACATTAACATACACGAATGAACAATTTTATGTTTTACCTGTACCAATAACTATATACATATCCTATAGTCACATATTCAACAAGTGTAGATCCTTTATTACTCTAAACGTCTCAGAGGAAATGCTGTTATATGTGTGTAACTTATGTTCTCAAAGACATAGCGTGTTTAACATCGTTTGCTAAATTGAATAGAATTGCTTTCTTATCACTTCTATTAATTCAATAAACTTAAACATGCTGGGACTAAGATAGTGATACTTTCTAACGCACAATTTTCTCAAATCAGAGTAACATTGGCAAATCAAAACGAAATGATACTCGTCTAAAATGTCATGCTTATCACAATATATACAATAACGCGGATTTCCCTCAATTCTTATTGTACCGTATCAGTCTGTATAAGTTCTCAGAACTTCTTAGATTACTGGGCAAGATGTCAAGGTATTTTTCATACCCAAAGTACCTTTAACATTATTTTGTAATTTCAAAACAAAACTATTTCGCTTATCAACATACCAGCAAAGCAGTCAATCACACATTGTTTGAAATATAAAACAAATATCGTATCACTTTCAACATTGTGTGGTTTCCAAACATACATTAAGCAACAATCGGAAAATAGCTTTTAATCTTTGACAACCAGTTAATCTTACCAATTAAACAGTCATCAAACGCAATTCTATATGTTTGCCACAATATGATGGTCCCGGTTTTACTAATTAAAACCTTTAAGTATCACATAACATAAAAGGAATATCTTGCAAGTTCCCCGCATATAGCAGATGTATATGTAGTTGTCTTAAACTTTTATATTTTTTTACAATTTTTTCTTTCAGTTTTCTTTGATTTTCTATATCCCTGATTTTTTTATGTGTAATCTGAAATGGATCCAACCAGTGTATCAAACAACAGACACATAGTTTTTTTAACTCGTATTTGTTACAAATAACCAGCAATGAATTTAAGGACGCTCGCTACAGTTTCGTAATTTTTTTCTCAATAATAGATTTTGATGAAATGTTTTGTATTAAAAGATCATGTAATGATTATTGAAAAATGAAATAAAAATACTAGGTCACTAGCTTTGTTTCAATTAATTTGCCCGTAGATATAGTGCTATTTTAAATATTTTTCAAACTTTCTGTAATCCTAAAATAAATTTCAGTACAGTACAATAATCAGCATAAATTTGATTATCTAAGCATTTTTATAACGGAAAACAATATATATATTTGAAACATGTTCAGAGAAATCAAAATAACATGATTTTGTAAAGAAAGGAATACTTGTTCAGCAGACCCAGGGGCTAATTTTGCATATTTTTGTTAGTTTTAAGTTGGTACTTCTGTTATTTTATCGAGTTTCACATATTAGAATTTAATCAAACTCTGCACATACCTTTGGTTATGTCTACCTAATCTAAAACAAAAAGAAAACTGATAGGTCACCATATTATATTTCGCTTAAATCAAATTACAACGGGGTGTGGTGTGGTGGGCAAGTATTTACAACGCAAGTTGGTACGAATACTCTTTCAGTGTTTCAGCAAATGACTTTGATAGTTTTATATATACATATACACTATCAAACTGCAGATTTCTTAATAAACGGATTTTAAGGTGTTTCTGAAGCATTTTGATGGCATAGAACGATGAAAGTTTCCGCCCTGTTTTAACAAAACCTATAGGTTACGAATGTACGGTCTGGATACGGTACGGGATTAGAAACAGCTGTGACTCACTGCAGAGTTCGAGCGCTGGTATCAATAACAGACTCCAGTATATGTCGGATTGAAGCAATTTGAACTAAAAGTACTTTAAATGTGTATATTTTGTTACAATGGTGATGCTTACCCTAACCTTTAGTCAGTATATTATACATTTTGTACATTAAATGCATGCGGACATACAATAACTTACGAATTTTTGCCGTACGCGACATTAGATAATCACTTCCGGGCATGTGCAGAAGACCGCACCCAGTGAGCTACATCGATTAGAAACACAACCAAATTGGCACGGTGTTGGGGTAAATATTGACCCGTCCGGAAAAAACTGTAGCGAGTGCCTTTAAAGCTTTAAAATAGTTACAAATAATACCCAACTAATTAAAATCATTCAAAATTTCAAGTTTACTTCCGTCGTGATACAGTTTCCTGTCTGGCAATAAATCACCACGTTTTCGAAATACCACAACTTTTGTTTGATCGGTATTTACTTCCAAACTCCAATTTTACAAGAATTATCTACCAAATCTAAAGTTTGATTCGTTTAATGAGAATTACCCAAAACAATCATATCATCTGCAAACAGAAGTAAAACAAATAAAATATCATCTATAGTGAGACCAAAACTTATATTCTCTTGAAGAAAAAATTCATGGTCTTCTACAAGAGGGAAAATAACGGGTGAATTACCTCCCCTGGTCTCAAAACAGCTCCTTATTCGAAGAAATCAAACATCCAAACAATGCAACAAAAGACTTATTCATACATATTGTTTACAATACGGAGCAATTTATCTCTAATTTCACTCTTATACAGCTTCAACAAGACAGCATTTCTATATATACTGTCGAAACACTTTTTTTTAAAATAAATAAAGACGCAATAAAGGCATGTATTTCTATTTACAAACATCTTAACTAAAGTTAAAAGCACATGCATCAACCGTCGATTTTTTTTTTTCTAAAACAAAAATTATCCTTTATTTGAGATAGATGTAAATATATTCGGCAATCAGCTAACCAAGGACATTCCTCAATAACTACTGACATTATTTTATTTCTATATCTAATTGCGGAACTTTGAACAAGCGTTATGTCTTCTTATGACCTTCAGATGTTCCTAAATAGATGGTATATATCACCATTGATCTTTTTTCTCGATTGGATCGGATTCTTGTTTTCCATGCAATAGTAATTAGAGAAAAGCAGACAAACTGGCATCTCGAACTCGCGGAATTTTCGCAATTATCACATATTCCTTAATATAAATCGCAAGTCAATATTTCGCAAGATATTTCCAGTATATTCAACATATGAACAATGGGCTGATGAGTATAAAATTCAAAAGATTAACAAATAAAAATATGAAATTATTATTATACCAGATTTATATAGCGCCCTATTCGTGATCAATTTCATGTTCAATGGCGCTTTACATAGTTCAAATGCAGCCACACAGGGCGCATAATTCATCCTCTACTAGTACAGTACTAAGAGCGATCTGACCATAGGGACAGAGCGAGACCTGGTTCTTTAACGTGCCCAGTGTATAGCACTGATACACGCAAGGATTGTCTGGGTTCCTGACCAGTACACCTCTAGTTGGGTGGGAAACACTGAAAAGCGTTTCTGAAAATTCCCGAGTAGCTGCCGGGGATCGAACCCCCGACTTCAGGATTGGAAGGCCTGTGTGCAAACCACTGAGCTATCCGTCCACCACAAATATTAAAGTCTCACATCATAGCAATAAAACGCATTCCAAACATGTCTGTTTAATATCTCTGTATTAGTAACTGCTTTTTGAAGACCGGAGTTTGTATAAGATCACACTATAACCTGTACTTCAATATGTTTGTATCAAATGACAACACAATAGTAATATACTTGATATCAATAAAAATTCCTTTTCATCTGTTTGTCTATCTGTCTTTTCAACATTGCATACTTATTTCTTTACCTTTCAAAATGTAAAAAACTATACAAACCATTATGTCTGCTGTAAACTGTAATGTGGTTTACTGAGACTCTTTTACCCATATCTACCATCCACCAGGATGTATGAGAGTTTTGTGTACCGCTGCAGCAGTGACATGCATCAGGGACAGGCCCTACATCGCCATCAATAGCAAGATCTGATGTCCAGTTATTAGTAGTTGACGACATGCTTGTTTTGGCCTGTATCATAGTTCTTATGATATTCATGTCTACGAGGAAATATAGTTTTCGTTTAAATGATTTTGCTTTTTTGAAACGTATAAAGTTCTTCTGACTAAATTCTACATTATCTGCGTAACCATTCAACATAATGAACCGTCATTTGTTGTGTCAAATAAGATATCATTGAATCAGTTTCCAGTGTTGACTGTCGTACAAAAGACTGGTTGTGTCTTCAAGATTTAACAGTCCACAACTTAAAACGGAAAAAAGTTCACGATTTCACAATTAACGACAACGATTTATTTAATAAATAAATTCAATAAACATTTCAAATCTTATAGTCTGAAATAATAACCTTCGTGATTTCACACTTCACAACTTCACGGTATTTTCTTAATTCCATAAAATGTCAGTATCTTAGTTGAAGTAATTTAAAAGTATTGATATTTGTATTATAAGAATGACGAAAGCAAAGACTACGTACCTTTACTACAGTTAGTTCCAGTCCATCCGAATGCACATCCATTTTTGCAGTAACCATCCGTTTTACGACAAGCGGTCCCATTTAAACAATGACACGATCGTAAGCAGTTTACGCCAAATTTGCCATCTGAACATTCTGATACATACAAATATGAACAACATTCTTAAGTTTATTCGCCTAATATATAAATTGCATAGGTTTCAAGCAAACATGGAAAACATTTATTTATACAATTATACGCTTATATCTGAGGGCGCTGTTAGAAACTACATTTAATTTACAATTATGCAACTGTGATTTGAATATTTGATATCCCTTAATGGAAACAAATACTACAATATTATTCTTGTACAAACATACCAGATGAACAGTTGTGGCCAAAATATCCAGCCGTGCAACCCTGTATGCAGTTACCTGTGGCTTTGTTACATTGACCAGTCCCATTGTAACAATGCGTTGTGCATGTTGCTTTACAACCAGGACCATATTTGCCATTAGGACAACCTATTAAATTGTAAAAGGCTAATTTTTGAAAAATACAGATATTCTGGCCTTAAGCTGACAATATCGTTGTTAACTGTAATTACTTATGTGAAACACAAATACCATACTATTCAATAGAAACAAACTTTCAGTGCCGAACAATCATTCTGCTCTATATGATATGCAACTTAAATACACTTCAATTGAAATACAATTTATGGACGTTGGTCCATACATCATATGTACAAAAATATGTAATGTGTCATAAGATTAGATTAAAGAAACAAACCTTCGGAACAATTTTTGCCCATATATGCTGCTTCACATCCTCGGTTACATTTGCCTGTTGCTTTATCACAATGGGATAGACCATTTAGACAATGAGCACTACAGTATGATGAACAGTTAAGACCGAATCGTCCAAGTTCACATTCTGCAAAATTGTCATATAATACCTATACAGCAATTGAAATACTGCAAGATCCTTCCCTAGCAACTGCACTAGTAACTGAACTAGTAAATGCCTAAGGCAATGTTTGTTCATTACTTATTACACACGCTAAGACCTTTTGAAAGCGTAAAACGTATCGAAGCGAAATTATAGTACAGTAGACTCGGTTTGATGGTGCCCCATCCGGCCCTCCCCTTACCCAGCCCAGGCTTAACTGGCTTAAGTTTTATTCTATTATGAAAATGGGAGGACTATTTTATCATAAAGGCAAGAAAATATAACTACACTGTCTAGTACGTGAGACTTTTCACGGCCATCACATGACAGTGTGATAGTTAGAAAAGTCGTTTTAACAGATTTTGTTCACATTATCTAGCATCTGTTTAAGCAATATTTTATTGTAAAGATACGCTTATTGTTTTTTGTTGGTTTTATGTTTCTTCTTATTTTGTCCCTCCGTTTATTATTTCATCTCAGGCAGTACCTGGGTAGAACCACCTACCTTCCGTAAACCAGTTGAATGGCTTCCACATTGACGTTAGTGACCTTAACCACTCGGCATCTTAGGCCACGAATTGTGATTTAAGAGTTAGTAGAACAAAATATCATACTGAATTTAGGGCGTAACCGAGCAAGTCTACCAATTTTACATTTTTGTCATCTTTTAAAACACAACGGGTTTTTCTTAAGCAATTATTATTGAAATCAAATTGTGTATACATTTCGCATATTAAAACAGTCTTGCAACTGGTGATGATTTTTTGCATTTTCTATTGTAATCTGTCCTGCTTACTAAACAAAGATAACTAAAGAAAATAAAACAATTTTAACTCTCAATATGAAATGTATTGTTTTTAAATATTACTCAATACTAATCATAACTGTATTATTTCCCCATAACTTTGTGTTCCTAGAATGCTTATTAAGTTATATTATTTTGTTAAAAATTTTGTTTCGGCGACCAGTATAGACAAAATCAAATTAAACATAAAGTCCGTGCGGTCAGTTTATCAATACACCTTTCTAACTTAGAAGGACTTCGTAAACGGAATGCCTACTTCGGAAATACTTGGGGGTTTTCTCAACACATTCTGTGCCAATAGTTCAGCTTTATAATTAACGTATTTAATATTATTTCATAATTGATTTCGCAATGCATTCTTCTTATGATTTTCATTTTTCGTGTGAATTAACGTACGTCAGCAATGTAAATTGTACTTTCCTTCTTGATAATCGCCAGTATGAAATTCTTTTAATTGCACGAGGGTTAAACATACTCCTCGTCTATAGTGACACTAAGTCCCCAGATAATGTTTTGAAATCTACATGTGCAGACTCAGTTTGACTTTTTGTTGAAGTGATATGGGGGAAATAACGCTGAACCTGATAAGACACGGATTGCAAAACAGTGAAATTCACTACTGGGTGCTAGGAGATTGATCAGAAAGCTTCACACGTTTAACAGACATTCGAACTAAATACAAATAGTGATAGTGTTAATGTCAGTTACCTGAAGCACTTTTATTTGAATATAAGAAAAACCTGTCGATACTTTGTGTCAGGTTCTTACAACTATGGGCTACTATTTGCAGTTTAAGAATTTACCTTCGCCCTAACTTTAACTGACGATATCTTCTTCACATCACGGTGGCAAAAGGTAACTCACGAGTGCATTGCGTCTGATTACTAAAATGTCGCAGCACACGTGCATACCTAAAGTCTAAACAATTTTTGTTTAGAGTATATACTATAAGTAGACTGAAGATGTCAAATGTGAAGTGTAAACGTTTTTACAAATTACGAAAGTATCCATTTGCATTTCCCCTTCTAGCGTTCCAATTTCCAACTTGAAATGTTGGAGATGATAACAGCTTTTTAAGCTTAACCATATTTCGAAGCAACATAGCGTTAACATTGTTACACAAATAATTAGACAAATGCTGTGCTGATATATAACATAATTGTAGAACATTCGGTTTTGGCCGGAATTTGCATAAAAACTGAGTCCCTGCATGAAAGTTTGTGCAATTTATTTATCTATTGAAGAAAACATCTGACGCAAATAGAAACACTTTTAACATACGGGTATGAGAAATCTTAAATGTTAAACCGGTGTTTAAAATAAGTCTGTTATTTTTAATATGTAGACTGCTTTCGGTCACAACGAGATTCTAGATACTTGCCCAAAGCATACTGGTGCCCCAACATTATTACTTGTTAACAATGCAGGCTAAGTATTTTTTATGATATCTTTGGTCATCAGGGGGCATTGATACTACAAAACATCACCAAGAAACAAAAGGGAAAATAAAAAGAACTGGGGTAAATCCCACATCCCACATAAAACCCCAAAACACAAAGTTGAACGTACGAATTGAAATGCGGACAAGTACAAATCGAACGAAGTGACCCCCAACCTCTGTACTCCCTTCTCCCTCATCAACCCCATCCCCCCCCCCCCCCCCAAAAAAAACCACAAAGTTGAACGCACGAATTGAAATGCGGACAAGTACAAATCGAACGAAGTGACCCCCAACCTCTGTGTTCCCTTCTCCCTCATCAACCCCATCCCCGCCAAAAAAAACACACACAAAGTTGAACGCACGAATTGAAATGCGGACAAGTACAAATCGAACGAAGTGACCCCCAACCTCTGTGTTCCCTTCTCCCTCATCAACCCCCCCCCCCCCCCCCCCCCCCCCACACACACACACACATAAGAAAACGTCTTTGACTGTGCTCGCCGCTAAAACATGTGGTCTTTAATGCCAGGTGGTCTCTGTTCAAGGGTGGTCTTTAACACAGGTTTGACTGTATTTCAAATGAACTTATACTGATCGTTTCGTTTGTCTTTTAAAACTGAAATTACCCTGCCATCACAAAATAATGCGCAAAAATTGTGCTATGTCTTTCCACTGCAGTTTCTGTTCGGCATATAGGACTGTGTTTGCTGTGCTTAGTGCTTCCGAGAAATCTACCCAGGCTTACCTTCTAATATTTTAATTTTCTTATGTCAGAAAAACGTGATTCCAGAGAGAGAGAGAGTGAGAGGGAGAGAATCGAAAATGTTGCACGATAAATAGAATAACTCAATGATAAAGGATTCCCGTCTAGCTACTTTGGAATAGATTAAAAATATAAGCCGACTAGCCATGAAATGCATGAAACTTGAATAGATGTCAAATATTGATATTGTTTGGTGAGACGCCAAAAATGCAACTGTTGCAGCTTATGCATAAAATCCGCAAGTACTTATGGTGATCTTTATTTTGTTTTTCATAGCCCAAGTACGTTTGAGAAAGTCTCTGATTTTAAAAAGAGTTTATGTTTCAGATTAAGTTAGAAAGGTCTTCATAGGAAAATGTGTAAATGTAAATGGCGAAAAGCAAAACTTTATAGCGCATTAGGTTACTGTCGGATAAATTTAAATTGAAGGTTGAAGAAAACATTAGGCGAGGCTGTTGCCGAGCCTTATATATTTTCGTAGACGAGCCTAATAAATTTAAATTTAACAGAGAGTAATCTAATATTCTATTAATCCTACGTGCTCAGAATATTGGGAAAAACGTCGTTGGAAAGAGCAACAGCGTGCAGACTTGATGTCATATATAACGTTCGCAAGTGCAATACAATTTGCGAATAAAATTGAAAAATTGCAATAACGTTTTTGTTTCTGGATAAAAACTTTTGATATTACCACTTATTTTTCTTAGTTAGAACATTTCCAATACAATGATAACGGTTACAATGAAAAGTTCGAAAAAATATTTTTTCAAAATTTCCGGTTGAAGTGCCGTAAAAGTAAAAAATAGCAATAACTTTTTTTGTTTCTGAATAAAAACCTTAAATTTGACCACTCAAATATGTGATTTCAAAATTTCCCGCAAAAGTGATATTTTGACACTGACTGAATAAAGCAAAGTTGATCAGGCAGGCTGATTTTGTGCTATATCTTGTATAAGGGTAGGATAAAAACTGGTACATATTTAATTTCACAAAGTAATAGTCTCTTACATGTCTTTACAATAAAGGTGTCCGTGATGTTTAATGTAAATGTGTTATTGTTTTAACTTAAAGTAATATTTAATAATGTAAATTCTTGCAATATGAGAAAGAGAGACTGCATTGTAAAAATATTATACAGCATATTACCAGTGGAACAATTCAGACCAACATATCCCGCCTCACAACCGTGTAAACATTCCCCTGTTGATTTTATGCATGCCTCATCGTTATAACAATGTCCGCTACAATTTTCGTTACATCCAGGACCAAATCTTCCGTCGGGACATACTGTTTATAGTAGAAAATCCACTATATAAGCACAATGGAATAACAAACAATGTAACTAAACATTAATTGCTAACAAACTAGGTATGAATATTACGTGAATAAATATATTTCTTTCCCATAGTCTGAATTACGGAAATGCCTTTAATCAGATAAAATTTAGTTTATACTTATTATTTTAGACTGATTATGAAACAAGTTCTACAACTTTAATTAATCACTTTCGACACCTCATTGCCGATAGAATGCATCGCCACGAGGGTATGAGAGAAGAGGCTAGTTTTCCTTCTAATGCTGAGCGTCAAACAAGTGAGCTACTGGTATCATTTTTCATGTTTTTGCTATGACGCGACTGGGGATCAAACCCATGACCTCCCGCACTCAAAGCGGACGCTCTACAACTAGTCTATGAAGCTGACTGACGTTTATAATACTCTTCCTCATACAATTATATTCTGTGCAAAACTATCAGACTATGCAGTAAAATACTTCTATGTACAGAACAGATAAGATACTCTATGTCCAGTGCACATTCCAACTTAATTTCATTGAATAATTAGATTTGATGGAAAATGGAGACTTTTTAAATAAAGTATTTGATATACATAAAAGTATCCCAGTATTTTTATCACAATATCCTGCAAGGGTCCTGATGGTAACACAGTTGGATTGAGGGGTTCGGGCCTCGGTTCTGGCAAGCTGACATCTGGTACATGCACTTACAAAATTCCCAACGTCAATGTGCATTTTGTACCAGTAGCATTTTGTTCGTTAACGCTACTTTGTTCCAACTATGCCCTTCATGTGCTAGTTGAATACATCTGTGTCTCAGTTCACGAGGTTTTACTACAGGAGAGATCGTCGTGACGTAACACATTAACACCTCTTTATCTAGTAGTGGGCAAAACAAATGTTTTTACATCGTTTGTATATGGGATCGGAACTTTTAATTTTTGATTACTTTTTCATTCATTTATGGATTTTCAATATTGAAAAAGTTTTGAAATTATACTTACAATTTTCATATATTTGTATTCAAATATTTTTCTTAACATTTATTATGCTATTATGATTTATTCCCGTTTTCTGTTTGGCTCTTATTTAAGCCACATTTGTTTGGCAAGCTGTCAAACTTGCGCATTTATGATTGAAATTTAAACAACATTCCTCGACCCGAAAAAAAAAATGTTATACTCAAAAACCGGACAATTCTCCAGCTAAACTGTACGTTACGCTTTGTTTATGTCTAACGCCTTACTGCGTCATACTCTTAACATACCTCATAGATCATTTACGAAATTGATATCACAGAAAAGGAAAATTTAATTCAAATCTTTTAAAAATATATTAATTTCATTCGTGCCCGCTTCCAACTAAATCAGGGATATCCTGAAAACCTTAGAGAGGCTATGAAAATGACGCCAAGCAATGACGCCCAAAAAGTGCCGTTAGTGGCCAAGTTTGACAGCGTGCCAAACAAATGTGGCTTAAATAAGAGCCAAATGGAAAACGGGAATAAATCAGAAATTCTCTTTAATATTCTACTGTTAATTTTTCAGAGATCTATCAACTTCTTTTTAAAGGTCGTACTCCACCATACTCCACTCCACAAAACCGTTTCAAATGATAATTAGTTTCAGTAGCGGCGTAGTGATGTTCAAAACACTGTAAGTGAAGCGTTCATAATAAATTCTAAAATTAGTAATAATAATTAAAAGTAAATAATAAATTGCTTCTTTTATCAACTTGATCAAAACAATATGGATATACTGTGTGTTATAAGAAAGTTTAGGCAATTAGAAAAACATCAATGTTCAGAAAAAAACCCGGACTTTCGTCTTTGCCCAACCGATCACTGTCTTATCAGTTCTAAAAATAAAAAGTACAGCGGATTTGTATACAAACACGACCTCTCCTTTATGTGTTTCTCGTAAACGCAATATCTCATAAACAACTTTTCACATTACGAAAGAGAAAGTAATCTACACAGGTGACACATGACGCCTGGTGATAACAAATTCTCACCAGCTGAAACTCAGTGCCCTGTTTCATTCATTTCTAAATTGCATCCACAAATAATGAATTTGGCACATTCTCTTTTGACACAAAGTTCACATAGCATTCCCATTCATCCAACAGAAATTTGTCATTCTGAGGTAACTGGTTATCTCCATTTAATCATGACAGGGCATCCGCACAGATGTCAACTCCTTTGATATACTTAATCTTGTATGAACAAGGCATCTTAAAAGTCTTAGCATTCATCTTTCAATTGGTTTCGAGTTTAGGCCAAACAAAACAGTTTAATAGTTTACAGTATGTCACTATTTCAGAGTTAATTCCATACAAGTATCTTGTACTTGAGGGATCTACTTTCCGGATTATATTTACTTCACAACAGCGGGTGTTAAGTGCTGTGTGGCGGCCGTAAAAAAGTCGCGGCCCCGACTTCATCTCAGTGTTGTTATATTTTCTGGTCCTTCGGGATGATTGATTTCAACTCATTTAAATCTGAAAATTGAATATTGCTTAAGCCGGTGCTAGGGGGCGTGGTCAGTGTTGCATTTTCCATTACTGCTCATAAACAGACTCAATCGAACCGAGCCTGCAATTTTCACTGTTTGCATTGTCCTCGGTGCTTCCGAGTGATCTACTTTTCGGATTATATTTACTTCAGAACAGCGGGTGTTAAGTGCTGTTTGGCAGTAAAAAGTCGCTCCGACTTCATCTCAGAGTTGTTATATTTTCTGGTCCTTCGAAATCATTGATTTCAACACATTTAAATTTGAAAATTGAATATCCCCGATTCCTGTATCTTCGTGCCTTCCTATATCTTCGTGCCTCTGTCATTTACACGCGCTGCTAGTTCATGCGAAAGTTCTGACGTCACTAAATTGTGTTAACATAATAAGCACATGGTATTTCGCAAACAAAGAAGGCAAAATTGTGACAGGAAAGGCCGTACCGGCGACAGTAACCATCAAAACAAATCAACACCCTTTACAATATTTACAAATTTATTTACAAAAGATGATTATTAACAATGAATAGATGATATATGAAAAAAAACTGATTATAAGAAAGAAAGAAAAAAAAAGTCAAAGTTCAGTATCACCAGATACAAAGTTCTTACAGTTCCATTTTAAAGTGACGTGACACAGTTCTTTAATTTAATTGCGAACTTTAAGCAGCACAAACAATATATAAACGTATCTGTAAATCAAGTCCCTTTAAACCGTGAATAAGTTGATTCCGTTTTGGCTCCCTATGGTGGTAGGTGATTGCATCCCTGAGCTGACTTCAGAGGATAACAAAAATCAGCGTCTTTGCGGTTTACGGCACAACCATGGGACGAAAGTTCTGCGCTGGGAATATCACATCCAGGCGAGTGAAGACAAGTGAACCTCGGGCATTGTACTTCCGGGTTATGACATCACCAGGTAAAATCGTCTTGCGGAAGAAGCTAAAATATATAACATATGGTAAGCACCATAGCAAAACAAATAAGTCAGGGCATAAAACTGCTCCTTTGGGTACACCATACCTCTGTAGGCTCCCATAAATAATACGTGCTACTTATACAAAATATATGTGCTACTAAGTTCAGACGTCACGTGATTAAAATCCGTCACTAATTACATCCATTATTACAAAAATTACTTACTTAAAAGACTAAAGTTAAAGTATGAAAAAGATATGAAAAGTATATGATGAAACATTATAGATACGGTCATGATAAACTGCAGCTATTATTTACAACTGCAAATTAACAAAATTCAATGTAAATCAATTGTTATATTAGTTGCATCCA